>NW_027167819.1:0-120948 GCF_040954835.1 Lepisosteus oculatus
TTACTGCCCCATAACTTACATGGGTTGACCAAACTTGCCAGAAACATGTTTATTTCTGCTGAAAAACACGTTTTGACCTTTCTGCACACTTGGGGTTAAGGGCTGAGTGTGTGGGCTTTCTGAGCGCTTGTATTATACTGCCCCATAACTACATGGGGTTGAACCAAACTTGCCAGAAACATGTTTATTTCTGCTGAAAAACACGTTTTTGACACTTTCTGCACACTGGGGTTAAGGGCTGAGTGTGTGGGCTCTTCTGAGCCTTGCTGTTACAAGTAGATTCAGTTGACTGAAAAAACGCTTTTATTTCGGCTGAAAAAACATGTTTTGAAAAGTGTGCTGTTACTGCCCCATAACTTACATGGGGTTGACCAAACTTGAAGAAACATGTTTATTTCATGCTGAAAAACAAGTTTGACACTTTCTGTACACTGGGGTTAAGGGCTGATGTTGGGCTCTTCTGAGCCTTGCTGATACATGAGATTCAGTTGTCTGAAAAAACCGTTTATTTCGGGCTGAAAAAACGTTTGAAAAGTGTATTGTACTGCCCCATAACTTACATGGGGTTGACCAAACTTGCAGAAACATGTTTATTTCTGCTGAAAAAACACGTTTTTGACCCTTTCTGCACACGGGGTTAAGAGCTGAGTGTGTGGGCTCTTCTGAGCCTTGCTGTTACAAGGGGATTCAGTTGTCTGAAAAAACGGTTTATTTCGGGCTGAAAAACACGTTTTGAAAAGTGTGTGTTACTGCCCCATAACTTACATGGGGTTGACCAAACTTGAAGAAACATGTTTATTTCTGCTGAAAAACAAGTTTTGACCCTTTCTGCACACTGGGGTTAAGAGCTGAGTGTGTGGGCTTCTCTGGAGCCTTGCTGTTACATGGAGATTCAGTTGTCTGAAAAAACGGTTTATTTCGGCTGAAAACACTTTTGAAAAGTGTGCAGTTACTGCCCCATAACTTAAATGGGTTGACCAAACTTGCAGAAACATGTTTATTTCTGCTGAAAAACACGTTTTGACCCTTTCTGCACACTGGGGTTAAGGGCTGAGTGTGTGGGCTCTTCTGAGCTTGCTGTTACAAGAGATTCAGTGTCTGAAAAAACGCGTTTATTTCGGGCTGAAAACACGTTTTGAAAAGTGTGATGTTACTGCCCCATAACTTACATGGGGTTGACCAAACTTGCAGAAACATGTTTATTTCTGCTGAGAAACACGTTTTGACCCTTTCTGCACACTGGGGTTAAGGGCTGAGTGTGTGGGTTCTTCTGAGCCTTGCTGTTACAGGAGATTCAGTTGTCTGAAAAACGCGTTTATTTCGGGCTGAAAAACACGTTTTGAAAAGTGTGATGTTACTGCCCCATAACTTACATGGGGTTGACCAAACTTGCAGAAACATGTTTATTTCTGCTGAAAAACACGTTTTGACCCGTTCTGCACACTGGGGTTAAGGGCTGAGTGTGTGGCACTTCTGAGCCTTGCTGTTACAAAGTAGAATTCAGCTGTCTGAAAAACGCGTTTATTTCGGGCTGAAAAACACGTTTTGAAAAGTGTGATGTTACTGCCCCATAACTTATATGGGGTTGACCAAACTTGCAGAAACATGTTTATTTCTGCTGAAAAACACGTTTTGACCCTTTCTGCACACTGGGGTTAAGAGGCTGAGTGTGTGGGCACTTCTGAGCCTTGCTGTACAAGAGATTCAGCTGTCTGAAAAAACGCGTTTATTTCGGGCTGAAAAACACGTTTTGAAAAGTGTGATGTTACTGCCCCATAACTTACATGGGGTTGACCAAACTTGCAGAAACATGTTTATTTCTGCTGAAAACACGTTTTGACCTTTCTGCACACTGGGGTTAAGGGCTGAGTGTGTGGGCACTTCTGAGCCTTGCTGTTACAAGGAGATTCAGCTTGTCTGAAAAAACGCGTTTATTTCGGGCTGAAAAACACGTTTTGAAAAGTGTGATGTTACTGCCCCATAACTTACATGGGTTGACCAAACTTGCAGAAACATGTTTATTTCTGCTGAAAAACACGTTTTGACCCTTTCTGCACACTGGGGTTAAGGGCTGAGTGTGTGGGCTCTTCTGAGCCTTGCTGTTACAAGGAGATTCAGTTGTCTGAAAAAACGCGTTTATTTCGGGCTGAAAAACACGTTTTGAAAAGTGTGATGTTACTGGCCCCATAACTTACATGGGGTTGACCAAACTTGCAGAAACATGTTTATTTCTGCTGAAAAACACGTTTTGACCCTTTCTGCACACTGGGGTTAAGGGCTGAGTGTGTGGGCACTTCTGAGCCTTGCTGTTACAAGTAGATTCAGCTGTCTGAAAAAACGCGTTTATTTCGGGCTGAAAAACACGTTTGAAAAGTGTGATGTTACTGCCCCATAACTTACATGGGGTTGACCAAACTTGCAGAAACATGTTTATTTCTGCTGAAAAACACGTTTTGACCCTTTCTGCACACTGGGTTAAGGGCTGAGTGTGTGGGCACTTCTGAGCCTTGCTGTTACAAGTAGATTCAGCTTGTCTGAAAAACGCGTTTATTCGGGCTGAAAAACACGTTTTGAAAAGTGTGATGTTACTGCCCCATAACTTACATGGGGTTGACCAAACTTGCAGAAACATGTTTATTTCTGCTGAAAAACACGTTTGACCCTTTCTGCACACTGGGGTTAAGGCTGAGTGTGTGGGCTCTTCTGAGCCTTGCTGTTACAAGGAGATTCAGTTGTCTGAAAAAAAACGCGTTTATTTCGGGCTGAAAACACGTTTTGAAAAGTGTGATGTTACTGCCCCATAACTTACATGGGGTTGACCAAACTTGCAGAAACATGTTTATTTCTGCTGAAAAACACGTTTGACCCTTTCTGCACACTGGGGTTAAGGGCTGAGTGTGTGGGCTCTTCTGAGCCTTGCTGTTACAAGTAGATTCAGCTGTCTGAAAAACGCGTTTTATTTCGGGCTGAAAAACACGTTTTGAAAAGTGTGATGTTACTGCCCCATAACTTACATGGGGTTGACCAAACTTGCAGAAACATGTTTATTTCTGCTGAAAAACACGTTTGACCTTTCTGCACACTGGGGTTAAGGGCTGAGTGTGTGGGCTCTTCTGAGCCTTGCTGTTACAAGGAGATTCAGTTGTCTGAAAAAACACGTTATTTCGGGCTGAAAAACACGTTTTGAAAAGTGTGCCCGTTACTGCCCCATAACTTACATGGGGTTGACCAAACTTGCAGAAACATGTTTATTTCTGCTGAAAAACACGTTTTTGACCCTTTCTGCACACTGGGGTTAAGGCTGAGTGTGTGGGCTCTTCTGAGCCTTGCTGTTACATGGGGAATTCAGTTGTCCTGAAAAAACGGTTTATTTCGGGCTGAAAAACACGTTTTGAAAAGTGTGATGTAACTGCCCCATAACTTACATGGGGTTGACCAAACTTGCAGAAACATGTTTATTTCTGCTGAAAAACACGTTTTGACCCTTTCTGCACACTGGGGTTAAGAGCTGAGTGTGTGGGCTCTCTGAGCCTTGCTGTTACATGGGATTCAGTTGTCTGAAAAAACGCGTTTATTTCGGGCTGAAAAACACGTTTTGAAAAGTGTGCCGTTACTGCCCATAACTTACATGGGGTTGACCAAACTTTGCAGAAACATGTTTATTTCTGCTGAAAAACAAGTTTTGACCCTTTCTGCACACTGGGGTTAAGAGCTGAGTGTGTGGGCTCTTCTGAGCCTTGCTGTTACATGGAGATTCAGTTGTCTGAAAAAACGTGTTTATTTCGGGCTGAAAACACGTTTTGAAAAGTGTGCAGTTACTGCCCCATAACTTACATGGGGTTGACCAAACTTGCAGAAACATGTTTATTTCTGCTGAAAAACACGTTTTGACCCTTTCTGCACACTGGGGTTAAGAGCTGAGTGTGTGGGCTCTTCTGAGCCTTGCTGTTACATGGGGATTCAGTTGTCTGAAAAAAACGCGTTTATTTCGGGCTGAAAAACACGTTTTGAAAAGTGTGCCGTTAACTGCCCCATAACTTACATGGGGTTGACCAAACTTGAAGAAACATGTTTATTTCTGCTGAAAAACAAGTTTTGACCCTTTCTGCACACTGGGGTTAAGAGGCTGAGTGTGTGGGCTCTTCTGAGCCTTTCTGTTTCATGGGGATTCAGTTGTCTGAAAAAACGCGTTTATTTCGGGCTGAAAAACATGTTTTGAAAAGTGTGCCGTTACTGCCCCATAACTTACATGGGGTTGACCAAACTTGCAGAAACATGTTTATTTCTGCTGAAAAACACGTTTTGACCCTTTCTGCACACTGGGGTTAAGAGCTGAGTGTGTGGGCTCTTCTGAGCCTTGCTGTTACATGGGGATTCAGTTGTCTGAAAAAAACGTGTTTATTTCGGGCTGAAAAACACGTTTTGAAAAGTGTGCCGTTACTGCCCCATAACTTACATGGGGTTGACCAAACTTGAAGAAACATGTTTATTTCTGCTGAAAAACAAGTTTTGACCCTTTCTGCACACTGGGGTTAAGAGCTGAGTGTGTGGGCTCTTCTGAGCCTTGCTGTTACATGGGGATTCAGTTGTCTGAAAAAACACGTTTATTTCGGGCTGAAAAACACGTTTTGAAAAGTGTGCCGTTACTGCCCCATAACTTACATGGGGTTGACCAAACTTGAAGAAACATGTTTATTTCTGCTGAAGAACACGTTTTGACCTTTTCTGCACACTGGGGTTAAGAGCTGAGTGTGTGGGCTCTTCTGAGCCTTGCTGTTACATGGGGATTCAGTTGTCTGAAAAAACGCGTTTATTTCGGGCTGAAAAACACGTTTTGAAAAGGGTGCCTTTACTGCCCCAGAACTTACATGGGGTTGACCAAACTTGCAGAAACATGTTTATTTCTGCTGAAAAACAAGTTTTGACCCTTTCTGCACACTGGGGTTAAGAGTTGAGTGTGTGGGCTCTTCTGAGCCTTGCTGTTACATGGGGATTCAGTTGTCTGAAAAAACGTGTTTATTTCGGGCTGAAAAACACGTTTTGAAAAGTGTGCAGTTACTGCCCCATAACTTACATGGGGTTGACCAAACTTGCAGAAACATGTTTATTTCTGCTGAAAAACACGTTTTGACCCTTTCTGCACACTGGGGTTAAGAGCTGAGTGTGTGGGCTCTTCTGAGCCTTGCTGTTACATGGGGATTCAGTTGTCTGAAAAAACGCGTTTATTTCGGGCTGAAAAACACGTTTTGAAAAGTGTGCCGTTACTGCCCCATAACTTACATGGGGTTGACCAAACTTGAAGAAACATGTTTATTTCTGCTGAAAAACACGTTTTGACCCATTCTGCACACTGGGGTTAAGGGCTGAGTGTGTGGGCACTTCTGAGCCTTGCTGTTACAAGTAGATTCAGTTGTCTGAAAAAACGCGTTTAATTCGGGCTGAAAAACACGTTTTGAAAAGTGTGATGTTACTGCCCCATAACTTACATGGGGTTGACCAAACTTGCAGAAACATGTTTATTTCTGCTGAAAAACACGTTTTGACCCTTTCTGCACACTGGGGTTAAGGGCTGAGTGTGTGGGCTCTTCTGAGCCTTGCTATTACAAGGAGATTCAGTTGTCTGAAAAAACGCGTTTATTTCGGCTGAAAAACATGTTTTGAAAAGTGTCTTGTTACTGCCCCATAACTTACATGGGGTTGACCAAACTTGCAGAAACATGTTTATTTCTGCTGAAAAACACGTTTTGACACTTTCTGTACACTGGGGTTAAGGGCTGAGTGTGTGGGCTCTTCTGAGCCTTGCTATTACAAGGAGATTCAGTTGTCTGAAAAAACGCGTTTATTTCGGGCTGAAAAACACGTTTTGAAAAGTGTCTTGTTACTGCCCCATAACTTACATGGGGTTGACCAAACTTGCAGAAACATGTTTATTTCTGCTGAAAAACAAGTTTTGACCCTTTCTGCACACTGGGGTTAAGAGCTGAGTGTGTGGGCTCTTCTGAGCCTTGCTGTTACATGGGGATTCAGTTGTCTGAAAAAACACGTTTATTTCGGGCTGAAAAACACGTTTTGAAAAGTGTGCCGTTACTGCCCCATAACTTACATGGGGTTGACCAAACTTGAAGAAACATGTTTATTTCTGCTGAAGAACACGTTTTGACCTTTTCTGCACACTGGGGTTAAGAGCTGAGTGTGTGGGCTCTTCTGAGCCTTGCTGTTACATGGGGATTCAGTTGTCTGAAAAAACGCGTTTATTTCGGGCTGAAAAACACGTTTTGAAAAGTGTGCCGTTAATGCCCCATAACTTACATGGGGTTGACCAACCTTGAAGAAACATGTTTATTTCTGCTGAAAAACACGTTTTGACCCTTTCTGCACACTGGGGTTAAGAGCTGAGTGTGTGGGCTCTTCTGAGCCTTGCTGTTACATGGGATTTCAGTTGTCTGAAAAAACGCGTTTATTTCGGGCTGAAAAACACGTTTTGAAAAGGGTGCCTTTACTGCCCCAGAACTTACATGGGGTTGACCAAACTTGCAGAAACATGTTTATTTCTGCTGAAAAACAAGTTTTGACCCTTTCTGCACACTGGGGTTAAGAGTTGAGTGTGTGGGCTCTTCTGAGCCTTGCTGTTACATGGGGATTCAGTTGTCTGAAAAAACGTGTTTATTTCGGGCTGAAAAACACGTTTTGAAAAGTGTGCAGTTACTGCCCCATAACTTACATGGGGTTGACCAAACTTGCAGAAACATGTTTATTTCTGCTGAAAAACACGTTTTGACCCTTTCTGCACACTGGGGTTAAGAGCTGAGTGTGTGGGCTCTTCTGAGCCTTGCTGTTACATGGGGATTCAGTTGTCTGAAAAAACGCGTTTATTTCGGGCTGAAAAACACGTTTTGAAAAGTGTGCCGTTACTGCCCCATAACTTACATGGGGTTGACCAAACTTGAAGAAACATGTTTATTTCTGCTGAAAAACACGTTTTGACCCATTCTGCACACTGGGGTTAAGGGCTGAGTGTGTGGGCACTTCTGAGCCTTGCTGTTACAAGTAGATTCAGTTGTCTGAAAAAACGCGTTTATTTCGGGCTGAAAAACACGTTTTGAAAAGTGTGATGTTACTGCCCCATAACTTACATGGGGTTGACCAAACTTGCAGAAACATGTTTATTTCTGCTGAAAAACACGTTTTGACCCTTTCTGCACACTGGGGTTAAGGGCTGAGTGTGTGGGCTCTTCTGAGCCTTGCTATTACAAGGAGATTCAGTTGTCTGAAAAAACGCGTTTATTTCGGCTGAAAAACATGTTTTGAAAAGTGTCTTGTTACTGCCCCATAACTTACATGGGGTTGACCAAACTTGCAGAAACATGTTTATTTCTGCTGAAAAACACGTTTTGACACTTTCTGTACACTGGGGTTAAGGGCTGAGTGTGTGGGCTCTTCTGAGCCTTGCTATTACAAGGAGATTCAGTTGTCTGAAAAAACGCGTTTATTTCGGGCTGAAAAACACGTTTTGAAAAGTGTCTTGTTACTGCCCCATAACTTACATGGGGTTGACCAAACTTGCAGAAACATGTTTATTTCTGCTGAAAAACACGTTTTGACCCTTTCTGCACACTGGGGTTAAGGGCTGAGTGTGTGGGCTCTTCTGAGCCTTGCTGTTACAAGGAGATTCAGTTGTCTGAAAAAACGCGTTTATTTCGGGCTGAAAAACACGTTTTGAAAAGTGTCTTGTTACTGCCCCATAACTTACATGGGGTTGACCAAACTTGCAGAAACATGTTTATTTCTGCTGAAAAACACGTTTTGACCCTTTCTGCACACTGGGGTTAAGGGCTGAGTGTGTGGGCTCTTCTGAGCCTTGCTGTTACAAGGAGATTCAGTTGTCTGAAAAAACGCGTTTATTTCGGGCTGAAAAACACGTTTTGAAAAGTGTGATGTTACTGCCCCATAACTTACATGGGGTTGACCAAACTTGCAGAAACATGTTTATTTCTGCTGAAAAACACGTTTTGACCCTTTCTGCACACTGGGGTTAAGGGCTGATTGTGTGGGCTCTTCTGAGCCTTGCTGTTACAAGTAGATTCAGCTGTCTGAAAAAACGCGTTTATTTCGGGCTGAAAAACACGTTTTGAAAAGTGTGATGTAACTGCCCCATAACTTACATGGGGTTGACCAAACTTGCAGAAACATGTTTATTTCTGCTGAAAAACACGTTTTGACACTTTCTGCACACTGGGGTTAAGGGCTGAGTGTGTGGGCTCTTCTGAGCCTTGCTGTTACAAGTAGATTCAGTTGACTGAAAAAACGTGTTTATTTCGGGCTGAAAAACACGTTTTGAAAAGTGTGCCGTTACTGCCCCATAACTTACATGGGGTTGACCAAACTTGAAGAAACATGTTTATTTCTGCTGAAAAACAAGTTTTGACCCTTTCTGCACACTGGGGTTAAGAGCTGAGTGTGTGGGCTCTTCTGAGCCTTGCTGTTACATGGGGATTCAGTTGTCTGAAAAAACGTGTTTATTTCGGGCTGAAAAACACGTTTTGAAAAGTGTGATGTAACTGCCCCATAACTTACATGGGGTTGACCAAACTTGCAGAAACGTGTTTATTTCTGCTGAAAAACACGTTTTGACCCTTTCTGCACACTGGGGTTAAGAGCTGAGTGTGTGGGCTCTTCTGAGCCTTGCTGTTACATGGGGATTCAGTTGTCTGAAAAAACGCGTTTATTTCGGGCTGAAAAACACGTTTTGAAAAGTGTGCCGTTACTGCCCCATAACTTACATGGGGTTGACCAAACTTGAAGAAACATGTTTATTTCTGCTGAAAAACAAGTTTTGACCCTTTCTGCACACTGGGGTTAAGAGCTGAGTGTGTGGGCTCTTCTGAGCCTTGCTGTTACATGGGGATTCAGTTGTCTGAAAAAACGTGTTTATTTCGGGCTGAAAAACACGTTTTGAAAAGTGTGCAGTTACTGCCCCATAACTTACATGGGGTTGACCAAACTTGCAGAAACATGTTTATTTCTGCTGAAAAACACGTTTTGACCCTTTCTGCACACTGGGGTTAAGAGCTGAGTGTGTGGGCTCTTCTGAGCCTTGCTGTTACATGGGATTTCAGTTGTCTGAAAAAACGCGTTTATTTCGGGCTGAAAAACACGTTTTGAAAAGTGTGCCGTTACTGCCCCATAACTTACATGGGGTTGACCAAACTTGCAGAAACATGTTTATTTCTGCTGAAAAACACGTTTTGACCCTTTCTGCACACTGGGGTTAAGAGCTGAGTGTGTGGGCTCTTCTGAGCCTTGCTGTTACATGGGGATTCAGTTGTCTGAAAAAACGCGTTTATTTCGGGCTGAAAAACACGTTTTGAAAAGGGTGCCTTTACTGCCCCAGAACTTACATGGGGTTGACCAAACTTGCAGAAACATGTTTATTTCTGCTGAAAAACAAGTTTTGACCCTTTCTGCACACTGGGGTTAAGAGTTGAGTGTGTGGGCTCTTCTGAGCCTTGCTGTTACATGGGGATTCAGTTGTCTGAAAAAACGTGTTTATTTCGGGCTGAAAAACACGTTTTGAAAAGTGTGCAGTTACTGCCCCATAACTTACATGGGGTTGACCAAACTTGCAGAAACATGTTTATTTCTGCTGAAAAACACGTTTTGACCCTTTCTGCACACTGGGGTTAAGAGCTGAGTGTGTGGGCTCTTCTGAGCCTTGCTGTTACATGGGGATTCAGTTGTCTGAAAAAACGCGTTTATTTCGGGCTGAAAAACACGTTTTGAAAAGTGTGCCGTTACTGCCCCATAACTTACATGGGGTTGACCAAACTTGAAGAAACATGTTTATTTCTGCTGAAAAACACGTTTTGACCCATTCTGCACACTGGGGTTAAGGGCTGAGTGTGTGGGCACTTCTGAGCCTTGCTGTTACAAGTAGATTCAGTTGTCTGAAAAAACGCGTTTATTTCGGGCTGAAAAACACGTTTTGAAAAGTGTGATGTTACTGCCCCATAACTTACATGGGGTTGACCAAACTTGCAGAAACATGTTTATTTCTGCTGAAAAACACGTTTTGACCCTTTCTGCACACTGGGGTTAAGGGCTGAGTGTGTGGGCTCTTCTGAGCCTTGCT
Organism: Lepisosteus oculatus; assembly: GCF_040954835.1. Taxonomy (NCBI): domain Eukaryota; kingdom Metazoa; phylum Chordata; class Actinopteri; order Semionotiformes; family Lepisosteidae; genus Lepisosteus; species Lepisosteus oculatus. Next base: position 10,130 of record NW_027167819.1, read on the forward strand.
ATTACAAGGAGATTCAGTTGTCTGAAAAAACGCGTTTATTTCGGCTGAAAAACATGTTTTGAAAAGTGTCTTGTTACTGCCCCATAACTTACATGGGGTTGACCAAACTTGCAGAAACATGTTTATTTCTGCTGAAAAACACGTTTTGACACTTTCTGTACACTGGGGTTAAGGGCTGAGTGTGTGGGCTCTTCTGAGCCTTGCTATTACAAGGAGATTCAGTTGTCTGAAAAAACGCGTTTATTTCGGGCTGAAAAACACGTTTTGAAAAGTGTCTTGTTACTGCCCCATAACTTACATGGGGTTGACCAAACTTGCAGAAACATGTTTATTTCTGCTGAAAAACACGTTTTGACCCTTTCTGCACACTGGGGTTAAGGGCTGAGTGTGTGGGCTCTTCTGAGCCTTGCTGTTACAAGGAGATTCAGTTGTCTGAAAAAACGCGTTTATTTCGGGCTGAAAAACACGTTTTGAAAAGTGTGATGTTACTGCCCCATAACGTACATGGGGTTGACCAAACTTGCAGAAACATGTTTATTTCTGCTGAAAAACACGTTTTGACCCTTTCTGCACACTGGGGTTAAGGGCTGAGTGTGTGGGCACCTCTGAGCCTTGCTGTTACAAGGAGATTCAGTTGTCTGAAAAAACGCGTTTATTTCGGGCTGAAAAACACGTTTTGAAAAGTGTGATGTTACTGCCCCATAACTTATATGGGGTTGACCAAACTTGCAGAAACATGTTTATTTCTGCTGAAAAACACGTTTTGACCCTTTCTGCACACTGGGGTTAAGGGCTGAGTGTGTGGGCACTTCTGAGCCTTGCTGTTACAAGTAGATTCAGCTGTCTGAAAAAACGCGTTTATTTCGGGCTGAAAAACACGTTTTGAAAAGTGTGATGTTACTGCCCCATAACTTACATGGGGTTGACCAAACTTGCAGAAACATGTTTATTTCTGCTGAGAAACACGTTTTGACCCTTTCTGCACACTGGGGTTAAGGGCTGAGTGTGTGGGTTCTTCTGAGCCTTGCTGTTACAAGGAGATTCAGTTGTCTGAAAAAACGCGTTTATTTCGGGCTGAAAAACACGTTTTGAAAAGTGTGATGTTACTGCCCCATAACTTACATGGGGTTGACCAAACTTGCAGAAACATGTTTATTTCTGCTGAAAAACACGTTTTGACCCGTTCTGCACACTGGGGTTAAGGGCTGAGTGTGTGGGCACTTCTGGCCTTGCTGTTACAAGTAGATTCAGCTGTCTGAAAAAACGCGTTTATTTCGGGCTGAAAAACACGTTTTGAAAAGTGTGATGTTACTGCCCCATAACTTATATGGGGTTGACCAAACTTGCAGAAACATGTTTATTTCTGCTGAAAAACACGTTTTGACCCTTTCTGCACACTGGGGTTAAGGGCTGAGTGTGTGGGCACTTCTGAGCCTTGCTGTTACAAGTAGATTCAGCTGTCTGAAAAAACGCGTTTATTTCGGGCTGAAAAACACGTTTTGAAAATTGTGATGTTACTGCCCCATAACTTACATGGGGTTGACCAAACTTGCAGAAACATGTTTATTTCTGCTGAAAAACACGTTTTGACCCTTTCTGCACACTGGGGTTAAGGGCTGATTGTGTGGGCTCTTCTGAGCCTTGCTGTTACAAGTAGATTCAGCTGTCTGAAAAAACGCGTTTATTTCGGGCTGAAAAACACGTTTTGAAAAGTGTGATGTTACTGCCCCATAACTTACATGGGGTTGACCAAACTTGCAGAAACATGTTTATTTCTGCTGAGAAACACGTTTTGACCCTTTCTGCACACTGGGGTTAAGGGCTGAGTGTGTGGGTTCTTCTGAGCCTTGCTGTTACAAGGAGATTCAGTTGTCTGAAAAAACGCGTTTATTTCGGGCTGAAAAACACGTTTTGAAAAGTGTGATGTTACTGCCCCATAACTTACATGGGGTTGACCAAACTTGCAGAAACATGTTTATTTCTGCTGAAAAACACGTTTTGACCCGTTCTGCACACTGGGGTTAAGGGCTGAGTGTGTGGGCACTTCTGGCCTTGCTGTTACAAGTAGATTCAGCTGTCTGAAAAAACGCGTTTATTTCGGGCTGAAAAACACGTTTTGAAAAGTGTGATGTTACTGCCCCATAACTTATATGGGGTTGACCAAACTTGCAGAAACATGTTTATTTCTGCTGAAAAACACGTTTTGACCCTTTCTGCACACTGGGGTTAAGGGCTGAGTGTGTGGGCACTTCTGAGCCTTGCTGTTACAAGTAGATTCAGCTGTCTGAAAAAACGCGTTTATTTCGGGCTGAAAAACACGTTTTGAAAAGTGTGATGTTACTGCCCCATAAGTTACATGGGGTTGACCAAACTTGCAGAAACATGTTTATTTCTGCTGAAAAACACGTTTTGACCCTTTCTGCACACTGGGGTTAAGGGCTGAGTGTGTGGGCACTTCTGAGTCTTGCTGTTACAAGGATATTCAGTTGTCTGAAAAAACGCGTTTATTTCGGGCTGAAAAACACGTTTTGAAAAGTGTGATGTTATTGCCCCATAACTTACATGGGGTTGACCAAACTTGCAGAAACATGTTTATTTCTGCTGAAAAACACGTTTTGACCCTTTCTGCACACTGGGGTTAAGGGCTGAGTGTGTGGGCTCTTCTGAGCCTTGCTGTTACAAGGAGATTCAGTTGTCTGAAAAAACGCGTTTATTTCGGGCTGAAAAACACGTTTTGAAAATTGTGATGTTACTGCCCCATAACTTACATGGGGTTGACCAAACTTGCAGAAACATGTTTATTTCTGCTGAAAAACACGTTTTGACCCTTTCTGCACACTGGGGTTAAGGGCTGATTGTGTGGGCTCTTCTGAGCCTTGCTGTTACAAGTAGATTCAGCTGTCTGAAAAAACGCGTTTATTTCGGGCTGAAAAACACGTTTTGAAAAGTGTGATGTAACTGCCCCATAACTTACATGGGGTTGACCAAACTTGCAGAAACATGTTTATTTCTGCTGAAAAACACGTTTTGACCCTTTCTGCACACTGGGGTTAAGGGCTGAGTGTGTGGGCTCTTCTGAGCCTTGCTGTTACAAGGAGATTCAGTTGTCTGAAAAAACGCGTTTATTTCGGGCTGAAAAACACGTTTTGAAAAGTGTCTTGTTACTGCCCCATAACTTACATGGGGTTGACCAAACTTGCAGAAACATGTTTATTTCTGCTGAAAAACACGTTTTGACCCTTTCTGCACACTGGGGTTAAGGGCTGAGTGTGTGGGCTCTTCTGAGCCTTGCTGTTACAAGGAGATTCAGTTGTCTGAAAAAACGCGTTTATTTCGGGCTGAAAAACACGTTTTGAAAAGTGTGATGTTACTGCCCCATAACTTACATGGGGTTGACCAAACTTGCAGAAACATGTTTATTTCTGCTGAAAAACACGTTTTGACCCTTTCTGCACACTGGGGTTAAGGGCTGATTGTGTGGGCTCTTCTGAGCCTTGCTGTTACAAGTAGATTCAGCTGTCTGAAAAAACGCGTTTATTTCGGGCTGAAAAACACGTTTTGAAAAGTGTGATGTAACTGCCCCATAACTTACATGGGGTTGACCAAACTTGCAGAAACATGTTTATTTCTGCTGAAAAACACGTTTTGACACTTTCTGCACACTGGGGTTAAGGGCTGAGTGTGTGGGCTCTTCTGAGCCTTGCTGTTACAAGTAGATTCAGTTGACTGAAAAAACGTGTTTATTTCGGGCTGAAAAACACGTTTTGAAAAGTGTGCCGTTACTGCCCCATAACTTACATGGGGTTGACCAAACTTGAAGAAACATGTTTATTTCTGCTGAAAAACAAGTTTTGACCCTTTCTGCACACTGGGGTTAAGAGCTGAGTGTGTGGGCTCTTCTGAGCCTTGCTGTTACATGGGGATTCAGTTGTCTGAAAAAACGTGTTTATTTCGGGCTGAAAAACACGTTTTGAAAAGTGTGATGTAACTGCCCCATAACTTACATGGGGTTGACCAAACTTGCAGAAACGTGTTTATTTCTGCTGAAAAACACGTTTTGACCCTTTCTGCACACTGGGGTTAAGAGCTGAGTGTGTGGGCTCTTCTGAGCCTTGCTGTTACATGGGGATTCAGTTGTCTGAAAAAACGCGTTTATTTCGGGCTGAAAAACACGTTTTGAAAAGTGTGCCGTTACTGCCCCATAACTTACATGGGGTTGACCAAACTTGAAGAAACATGTTTATTTCTGCTGAAAAACAAGTTTTGACCCTTTCTGCACACTGGGGTTAAGAGCTGAGTGTGTGGGCTCTTCTGAGCCTTGCTGTTACATGGGGATTCAGTTGTCTGAAAAAACGTGTTTATTTCGGGCTGAAAAACACGTTTTGAAAAGTGTGCAGTTACTGCCCCATAACTTACATGGGGTTGACCAAACTTGCAGAAACATGTTTATTTCTGCTGAAAAACACGTTTTGACCCTTTCTGCACACTGGGGTTAAGAGCTGAGTGTGTGGGCTCTTCTGAGCCTTGCTGTTACATGGGGATTCAGTTGTCTGAAAAAACGCGTTTATTTCGGGCTGAAAAACACGTTTTGAAAAGTGTGCCGTTACTGCCCCATAACTTACATGGGGTTGACCAAACTTGAAGAAACATGTTTATTTCTGCTGAAAAACAAGTTTTGACCCTTTCTGCACACTGGGGTTAAGAGCTGAGTGTGTGGGCTCTTCTGAGCCTTTCTGTTTCATGGGGATTCAGTTGTCTGAAAAAACGCGTTTATTTCGGGCTGAAAAACATGTTTTGAAAAGTGTGCCGTTACTGCCCCATAACTTACATGGGGTTGACCAAACTTGCAGAAACATGTTTATTTCTGCTGAAAAACACGTTTTGACCCTTTCTGCACACTGGGGTTAAGAGCTGAGTGTGTGGGCTCTTCTGAGCCTTGCTGTTACATGGGGATTCAGTTGTCTGAAAAAACGTGTTTATTTCGGGCTGAAAAACACGTTTTGAAAAGTGTGCCGTTACTGCCCCATAACTTACATGGGGTTGACCAAACTTGAAGAAACATGTTTATTTCTGCTGAAAAACAAGTTTTGACCCTTTCTGCACACTGGGGTTAAGAGCTGAGTGTGTGGGCTCTTCTGAGCCTTGCTGTTACATGGGGATTCAGTTGTCTGAAAAAACACGTTTATTTCGGGCTGAAAAACACGTTTTGAAAAGTGTGCCGTTACTGCCCCATAACTTACATGGGGTTGACCAAACTTGAAGAAACATGTTTATTTCTGCTGAAGAACACGTTTTGACCTTTTCTGCACACTGGGGTTAAGAGCTGAGTGTGTGGGCTCTTCTGAGCCTTGCTGTTACATGGGGATTCAGTTGTCTGAAAAAACGCGTTTATTTCGGGCTGAAAAACACGTTTTGAAAAGGGTGCCTTTACTGCCCCAGAACTTACATGGGGTTGACCAAACTTGCAGAAACATGTTTATTTCTGCTGAAAAACAAGTTTTGACCCTTTCTGCACACTGGGGTTAAGAGTTGAGTGTGTGGGCTCTTCTGAGCCTTGCTGTTACATGGGGATTCAGTTGTCTGAAAAAACGTGTTTATTTCGGGCTGAAAAACACGTTTTGAAAAGTGTGCAGTTACTGCCCCATAACTTACATGGGGTTGACCAAACTTGCAGAAACATGTTTATTTCTGCTGAAAAACACGTTTTGACCCTTTCTGCACACTGGGGTTAAGAGCTGAGTGTGTGGGCTCTTCTGAGCCTTGCTGTTACATGGGGATTCAGTTGTCTGAAAAAACGCGTTTATTTCGGGCTGAAAAACACGTTTTGAAAAGTGTGCCGTTACTGCCCCATAACTTACATGGGGTTGACCAAACTTGAAGAAACATGTTTATTTCTGCTGAAAAACACGTTTTGACCCATTCTGCACACTGGGGTTAAGGGCTGAGTGTGTGGGCACTTCTGAGCCTTGCTGTTACAAGTAGATTCAGTTGTCTGAAAAAACGCGTTTATTTCGGGCTGAAAAACACGTTTTGAAAAGTGTGATGTTACTGCCCCATAACTTACATGGGGTTGACCAAACTTGCAGAAACATGTTTATTTCTGCTGAAAAACACGTTTTGACCCTTTCTGCACACTGGGGTTAAGGGCTGAGTGTGTGGGCTCTTCTGAGCCTTGCTATTACAAGGAGATTCAGTTGTCTGAAAAAACGCGTTTATTTCGGCTGAAAAACATGTTTTGAAAAGTGTCTTGTTACTGCCCCATAACTTACATGGGGTTGACCAAACTTGCAGAAACATGTTTATTTCTGCTGAAAAACACGTTTTGACACTTTCTGTACACTGGGGTTAAGGGCTGAGTGTGTGGGCTCTTCTGAGCCTTGCTATTACAAGGAGATTCAGTTGTCTGAAAAAACGCGTTTATTTCGGGCTGAAAAACACGTTTTGAAAAGTGTCTTGTTACTGCCCCATAACTTACATGGGGTTGACCAAACTTGCAGAAACATGTTTATTTCTGCTGAAAAACAAGTTTTGACCCTTTCTGCACACTGGGGTTAAGAGCTGAGTGTGTGGGCTCTTCTGAGCCTTGCTGTTACATGGGGATTCAGTTGTCTGAAAAAACACGTTTATTTCGGGCTGAAAAACACGTTTTGAAAAGTGTGCCGTTACTGCCCCATAACTTACATGGGGTTGACCAAACTTGAAGAAACATGTTTATTTCTGCTGAAGAACACGTTTTGACCTTTTCTGCACACTGGGGTTAAGAGCTGAGTGTGTGGGCTCTTCTGAGCCTTGCTGTTACATGGGGATTCAGTTGTCTGAAAAAACGCGTTTATTTCGGGCTGAAAAACACGTTTTGAAAAGTGTGCCGTTAATGCCCCATAACTTACATGGGGTTGACCAACCTTGAAGAAACATGTTTATTTCTGCTGAAAAACACGTTTTGACCCTTTCTGCACACTGGGGTTAAGAGCTGAGTGTGTGGGCTCTTCTGAGCCTTGCTGTTACATGGGATTTCAGTTGTCTGAAAAAACGCGTTTATTTCGGGCTGAAAAACACGTTTTGAAAAGGGTGCCTTTACTGCCCCAGAACTTACATGGGGTTGACCAAACTTGCAGAAACATGTTTATTTCTGCTGAAAAACAAGTTTTGACCCTTTCTGCACACTGGGGTTAAGAGTTGAGTGTGTGGGCTCTTCTGAGCCTTGCTGTTACATGGGGATTCAGTTGTCTGAAAAAACGTGTTTATTTCGGGCTGAAAAACACGTTTTGAAAAGTGTGCAGTTACTGCCCCATAACTTACATGGGGTTGACCAAACTTGCAGAAACATGTTTATTTCTGCTGAAAAACACGTTTTGACCCTTTCTGCACACTGGGGTTAAGAGCTGAGTGTGTGGGCTCTTCTGAGCCTTGCTGTTACATGGGGATTCAGTTGTCTGAAAAAACGCGTTTATTTCGGGCTGAAAAACACGTTTTGAAAAGTGTGCCGTTACTGCCCCATAACTTACATGGGGTTGACCAAACTTGAAGAAACATGTTTATTTCTGCTGAAAAACACGTTTTGACCCATTCTGCACACTGGGGTTAAGGGCTGAGTGTGTGGGCACTTCTGAGCCTTGCTGTTACAAGTAGATTCAGTTGTCTGAAAAAACGCGTTTATTTCGGGCTGAAAAACACGTTTTGAAAAGTGTGATGTTACTGCCCCATAACTTACATGGGGTTGACCAAACTTGCAGAAACATGTTTATTTCTGCTGAAAAACACGTTTTGACCCTTTCTGCACACTGGGGTTAAGGGCTGAGTGTGTGGGCTCTTCTGAGCCTTGCTATTACAAGGAGATTCAGTTGTCTGAAAAAACGCGTTTATTTCGGCTGAAAAACATGTTTTGAAAAGTGTCTTGTTACTGCCCCATAACTTACATGGGGTTGACCAAACTTGCAGAAACATGTTTATTTCTGCTGAAAAACACGTTTTGACACTTTCTGTACACTGGGGTTAAGGGCTGAGTGTGTGGGCTCTTCTGAGCCTTGCTATTACAAGGAGATTCAGTTGTCTGAAAAAACGCGTTTATTTCGGGCTGAAAAACACGTTTTGAAAAGTGTCTTGTTACTGCCCCATAACTTACATGGGGTTGACCAAACTTGCAGAAACATGTTTATTTCTGCTGAAAAACACGTTTTGACCCTTTCTGCACACTGGGGTTAAGGGCTGAGTGTGTGGGCTCTTCTGAGCCTTGCTGTTACAAGGAGATTCAGTTGTCTGAAAAAACGCGTTTATTTCGGGCTGAAAAACACGTTTTGAAAAGTGTCTTGTTACTGCCCCATAACTTACATGGGGTTGACCAAACTTGCAGAAACATGTTTATTTCTGCTGAAAAACACGTTTTGACCCTTTCTGCACACTGGGGTTAAGGGCTGAGTGTGTGGGCTCTTCTGAGCCTTGCTGTTACAAGGAGATTCAGTTGTCTGAAAAAACGCGTTTATTTCGGGCTGAAAAACACGTTTTGAAAAGTGTGATGTTACTGCCCCATAACTTACATGGGGTTGACCAAACTTGCAGAAACATGTTTATTTCTGCTGAAAAACACGTTTTGACCCTTTCTGCACACTGGGGTTAAGGGCTGATTGTGTGGGCTCTTCTGAGCCTTGCTGTTACAAGTAGATTCAGCTGTCTGAAAAAACGCGTTTATTTCGGGCTGAAAAACACGTTTTGAAAAGTGTGATGTAACTGCCCCATAACTTACATGGGGTTGACCAAACTTGCAGAAACATGTTTATTTCTGCTGAAAAACACGTTTTGACACTTTCTGCACACTGGGGTTAAGGGCTGAGTGTGTGGGCTCTTCTGAGCCTTGCTGTTACAAGTAGATTCAGTTGACTGAAAAAACGTGTTTATTTCGGGCTGAAAAACACGTTTTGAAAAGTGTGCCGTTACTGCCCCATAACTTACATGGGGTTGACCAAACTTGAAGAAACATGTTTATTTCTGCTGAAAAACAAGTTTTGACCCTTTCTGCACACTGGGGTTAAGAGCTGAGTGTGTGGGCTCTTCTGAGCCTTGCTGTTACATGGGGATTCAGTTGTCTGAAAAAACGTGTTTATTTCGGGCTGAAAAACACGTTTTGAAAAGTGTGATGTAACTGCCCCATAACTTACATGGGGTTGACCAAACTTGCAGAAACGTGTTTATTTCTGCTGAAAAACACGTTTTGACCCTTTCTGCACACTGGGGTTAAGAGCTGAGTGTGTGGGCTCTTCTGAGCCTTGCTGTTACATGGGGATTCAGTTGTCTGAAAAAACGCGTTTATTTCGGGCTGAAAAACACGTTTTGAAAAGTGTGCCGTTACTGCCCCATAACTTACATGGGGTTGACCAAACTTGAAGAAACATGTTTATTTCTGCTGAAAAACAAGTTTTGACCCTTTCTGCACACTGGGGTTAAGAGCTGAGTGTGTGGGCTCTTCTGAGCCTTGCTGTTACATGGGGATTCAGTTGTCTGAAAAAACGTGTTTATTTCGGGCTGAAAAACACGTTTTGAAAAGTGTGCAGTTACTGCCCCATAACTTACATGGGGTTGACCAAACTTGCAGAAACATGTTTATTTCTGCTGAAAAACACGTTTTGACCCTTTCTGCACACTGGGGTTAAGAGCTGAGTGTGTGGGCTCTTCTGAGCCTTGCTGTTACATGGGGATTCAGTTGTCTGAAAAAACGCGTTTATTTCGGGCTGAAAAACACGTTTTGAAAAGTGTGCCGTTACTGCCCCATAACTTACATGGGGTTGACCAAACTTGAAGAAACATGTTTATTTCTGCTGAAAAACAAGTTTTGACCCTTTCTGCACACTGGGGTTAAGAGCTGAGTGTGTGGGCTCTTCTGAGCCTTTCTGTTTCATGGGGATTCAGTTGTCTGAAAAAACGCGTTTATTTCGGGCTGAAAAACATGTTTTGAAAAGTGTGCCGTTACTGCCCCATAACTTACATGGGGTTGACCAAACTTGCAGAAACATGTTTATTTCTGCTGAAAAACACGTTTTGACCCTTTCTGCACACTGGGGTTAAGAGCTGAGTGTGTGGGCTCTTCTGAGCCTTGCTGTTACATGGGGATTCAGTTGTCTGAAAAAACGTGTTTATTTCGGGCTGAAAAACACGTTTTGAAAAGTGTGCCGTTACTGCCCCATAACTTACATGGGGTTGACCAAACTTGAAGAAACATGTTTATTTCTGCTGAAAAACAAGTTTTGACCCTTTCTGCACACTGGGGTTAAGAGCTGAGTGTGTGGGCTCTTCTGAGCCTTGCTGTTACATGGGGATTCAGTTGTCTGAAAAAACACGTTTATTTCGGGCTGAAAAACACGTTTTGAAAAGTGTGCCGTTACTGCCCCATAACTTACATGGGGTTGACCAAACTTGAAGAAACATGTTTATTTCTGCTGAAGAACACGTTTTGACCTTTTCTGCACACTGGGGTTAAGAGCTGAGTGTGTGGGCTCTTCTGAGCCTTGCTGTTACATGGGGATTCAGTTGTCTGAAAAAACGCGTTTATTTCGGGCTGAAAAACACGTTTTGAAAAGGGTGCCTTTACTGCCCCAGAACTTACATGGGGTTGACCAAACTTGCAGAAACATGTTTATTTCTGCTGAAAAACAAGTTTTGACCCTTTCTGCACACTGGGGTTAAGAGTTGAGTGTGTGGGCTCTTCTGAGCCTTGCTGTTACATGGGGATTCAGTTGTCTGAAAAAACGTGTTTATTTCGGGCTGAAAAACACGTTTTGAAAAGTGTGCAGTTACTGCCCCATAACTTACATGGGGTTGACCAAACTTGCAGAAACATGTTTATTTCTGCTGAAAAACACGTTTTGACCCTTTCTGCACACTGGGGTTAAGAGCTGAGTGTGTGGGCTCTTCTGAGCCTTGCTGTTACATGGGGATTCAGTTGTCTGAAAAAACGCGTTTATTTCGGGCTGAAAAACACGTTTTGAAAAGTGTGCCGTTACTGCCCCATAACTTACATGGGGTTGACCAAACTTGAAGAAACATGTTTATTTCTGCTGAAAAACACGTTTTGACCCATTCTGCACACTGGGGTTAAGGGCTGAGTGTGTGGGCACTTCTGAGCCTTGCTGTTACAAGTAGATTCAGTTGTCTGAAAAAACGCGTTTATTTCGGGCTGAAAAACACGTTTTGAAAAGTGTGATGTTACTGCCCCATAACTTACATGGGGTTGACCAAACTTGCAGAAACATGTTTATTTCTGCTGAAAAACACGTTTTGACCCTTTCTGCACACTGGGGTTAAGGGCTGAGTGTGTGGGCTCTTCTGAGCCTTGCTATTACAAGGAGATTCAGTTGTCTGAAAAAACGCGTTTATTTCGGCTGAAAAACATGTTTTGAAAAGTGTCTTGTTACTGCCCCATAACTTACATGGGGTTGACCAAACTTGCAGAAACATGTTTATTTCTGCTGAAAAACACGTTTTGACACTTTCTGTACACTGGGGTTAAGGGCTGAGTGTGTGGGCTCTTCTGAGCCTTGCTATTACAAGGAGATTCAGTTGTCTGAAAAAACGCGTTTATTTCGGGCTGAAAAACACGTTTTGAAAAGTGTCTTGTTACTGCCCCATAACTTACATGGGGTTGACCAAACTTGCAGAAACATGTTTATTTCTGCTGAAAAACAAGTTTTGACCCTTTCTGCACACTGGGGTTAAGAGCTGAGTGTGTGGGCTCTTCTGAGCCTTGCTGTTACATGGGGATTCAGTTGTCTGAAAAAACACGTTTATTTCGGGCTGAAAAACACGTTTTGAAAAGTGTGCCGTTACTGCCCCATAACTTACATGGGGTTGACCAAACTTGAAGAAACATGTTTATTTCTGCTGAAGAACACGTTTTGACCTTTTCTGCACACTGGGGTTAAGAGCTGAGTGTGTGGGCTCTTCTGAGCCTTGCTGTTACATGGGGATTCAGTTGTCTGAAAAAACGCGTTTATTTCGGGCTGAAAAACACGTTTTGAAAAGTGTGCCGTTAATGCCCCATAACTTACATGGGGTTGACCAACCTTGAAGAAACATGTTTATTTCTGCTGAAAAACACGTTTTGACCCTTTCTGCACACTGGGGTTAAGAGCTGAGTGTGTGGGCTCTTCTGAGCCTTGCTGTTACATGGGATTTCAGTTGTCTGAAAAAACGCGTTTATTTCGGGCTGAAAAACACGTTTTGAAAAGGGTGCCTTTACTGCCCCAGAACTTACATGGGGTTGACCAAACTTGCAGAAACATGTTTATTTCTGCTGAAAAACAAGTTTTGACCCTTTCTGCACACTGGGGTTAAGAGTTGAGTGTGTGGGCTCTTCTGAGCCTTGCTGTTACATGGGGATTCAGTTGTCTGAAAAAACGTGTTTATTTCGGGCTGAAAAACACGTTTTGAAAAGTGTGCAGTTACTGCCCCATAACTTACATGGGGTTGACCAAACTTGCAGAAACATGTTTATTTCTGCTGAAAAACACGTTTTGACCCTTTCTGCACACTGGGGTTAAGAGCTGAGTGTGTGGGCTCTTCTGAGCCTTGCTGTTACATGGGGATTCAGTTGTCTGAAAAAACGCGTTTATTTCGGGCTGAAAAACACGTTTTGAAAAGTGTGCCGTTACTGCCCCATAACTTACATGGGGTTGACCAAACTTGAAGAAACATGTTTATTTCTGCTGAAAAACACGTTTTGACCCATTCTGCACACTGGGGTTAAGGGCTGAGTGTGTGGGCACTTCTGAGCCTTGCTGTTACAAGTAGATTCAGTTGTCTGAAAAAACGCGTTTATTTCGGGCTGAAAAACACGTTTTGAAAAGTGTGATGTTACTGCCCCATAACTTACATGGGGTTGACCAAACTTGCAGAAACATGTTTATTTCTGCTGAAAAACACGTTTTGACCCTTTCTGCACACTGGGGTTAAGGGCTGAGTGTGTGGGCTCTTCTGAGCCTTGCTATTACAAGGAGATTCAGTTGTCTGAAAAAACGCGTTTATTTCGGCTGAAAAACATGTTTTGAAAAGTGTCTTGTTACTGCCCCATAACTTACATGGGGTTGACCAAACTTGCAGAAACATGTTTATTTCTGCTGAAAAACACGTTTTGACACTTTCTGTACACTGGGGTTAAGGGCTGAGTGTGTGGGCTCTTCTGAGCCTTGCTATTACAAGGAGATTCAGTTGTCTGAAAAAACGCGTTTATTTCGGGCTGAAAAACACGTTTTGAAAAGTGTCTTGTTACTGCCCCATAACTTACATGGGGTTGACCAAACTTGCAGAAACATGTTTATTTCTGCTGAAAAACACGTTTTGACCCTTTCTGCACACTGGGGTTAAGGGCTGAGTGTGTGGGCTCTTCTGAGCCTTGCTGTTACAAGGAGATTCAGTTGTCTGAAAAAACGCGTTTATTTCGGGCTGAAAAACACGTTTTGAAAAGTGTCTTGTTACTGCCCCATAACTTACATGGGGTTGACCAAACTTGCAGAAACATGTTTATTTCTGCTGAAAAACACGTTTTGACCCTTTCTGCACACTGGGGTTAAGGGCTGAGTGTGTGGGCTCTTCTGAGCCTTGCTGTTACAAGGAGATTCAGTTGTCTGAAAAAACGCGTTTATTTCGGGCTGAAAAACACGTTTTGAAAAGTGTGATGTTACTGCCCCATAACTTACATGGGGTTGACCAAACTTGCAGAAACATGTTTATTTCTGCTGAAAAACACGTTTTGACACTTTCTGTACACTGGGGTTAAGGGCTGAGTGTGTGGGCTCTTCTGAGCCTTGCTGTTACAAGTAGATTCAGTTGTCTGAAAAAACGCGTTTATTTCGGGCTCAAAAACACGTTTTGAAAAGTGTCTTGTTACTGCCCCATAACTTACATGGGGTTGACCAAACTTGCAGAAACATGTTTATTTCTGCTGAAAAACACGTTTTGACACTTTCTGTACACTGGGGTTAAGGGCTGAGTGTGTGGGCTCTTCTGAGCCTTGCTATTACAAGGAGATTCAGTTGTCTGAAAAAACGCGTTTATTTCGGGCTGAAAAACACGTTTTGAAAAGTGTCTTGTTACTGCCCCATAACTTACATGGGGTTGACCAAACTTGCAGAAACATGTTTATTTCTGCTGAAAAACACGTTTTGACCCTTTCTGCACACTGGGGTTAAGGGCTGAGTGTGTGGGCTCTTCTGAGCCTTGCTATTACAAGGAGATTCAGTTGTCTGAAAAAACGCGTTTATTTCGGGCTGAAAAACACGTTTTGAAAAGTGTCTTGTTACTGCCCCATAACTTACATGGGGTTGACCAAACTTGCAGAAACATGTTTATTTCTGCTGAAAAACACGTTTTGACCCTTTCTGCACACTGGGGTTAAGGGCTGAGTGTGTGGGCACTTCTGAGCCTTGCTGTTACAAGTAGATTCAGTTGACTGAAAAAACGTGTTTATTTCGGGCTGAAAAACACGTTTTGAAAAGTGTGCCGTTACTGCCCCATAACTTACATGGGGTTGACCAAACTTGAAGAAACATGTTTATTTCTGCTGAAAAACAAGTTTTGACCCTTTCTGCACACTGGGGTTAAGAGCTGAGTGTGTGGGCTCTTCTGAGCCTTGCTGTTACATGGGGATTCAGTTGTCTGAAAAAACGTGTTTATTTCGGGCTGAAAAACACGTTTTGAAAAGTGTGCAGTTACTGCCCCATAACTTACATGGGGTTGACCAAACTTGCAGAAACATGTTTATTTCTGCTGAAAAACACGTTTTGACCCTTTCTGCACACTGGGGTTAAGAGCTGAGTGTGTGGGCTCTTCTGAGCCTTGCTGTTACATGGGGATTCAGTTGTCTGAAAAAACGCGTTTATTTCGGGCTGAAAAACACGTTTTGAAAAGTGTGCCGTTACTGCCCCATAACTTACATGGGGTTGACCAAACTTGAAGAAACATGTTTATTTCTGCTGAAAAACAAGTTTTGACCCTTTCTGCACACTGGGGTTAAGAGCTGAGTGTGTGGGCTCTTCTGAGCCTTGCTGTTACATGGGGATTCAGTTGTCTGAAAAAACGTGTTTATTTCGGGCTGAAAAACACGTTTTGAAAAGTGTGCAGTTACTGCCCCATAACTTACATGGGGTTGACCAAACTTGCAGAAACATGTTTATTTCTGCTGAAAAACACGTTTTGACCCTTTCTGCACACTGGGGTTAAGAGCTGAGTGTGTGGGCTCTTCTGAGCCTTGCTGTTACATGGGGATTCAGTTGTCTGAAAAAACGCGTTTATTTCGGGCTGAAAAACACGTTTTGAAAAGTGTGCCGTTACTGCCCCATAACTTACATGGGGTTGACCAAACTTGCAGAAACATGTTTATTTCTGCTGAAAAACACGTTTTGACCCTTTCTGCACACTGGGGTTAAGAGCTGAGTGTGTGGGCTCTTCTGAGCCTTGCTGTTACATGGGGATTCAGTTGTCTGAAAAAACGTGTTTATTTCGGGCTGAAAAACACGTTTTGAAAAGTGTGCCGTTACTGCCCCATAACTTACATGGGGTTGACCAAACTTGAAGAAACATGTTTATTTCTGCTGAAAAACAAGTTTTGACCCTTTCTGCACACTGGGGTTAAGAGCTGAGTGTGTGGGCTCTTCTGAGCCTTGCTGTTACATGGGGATTCAGTTGTCTGAAAAAACACGTTTATTTCGGGCTGAAAAACACGTTTTGAAAAGTGTGCCGTTACTGCCCCATAACTTACATGGGGTTGACCAAACTTGAAGAAACATGTTTATTTCTGCTGAAGAACACGTTTTGACCTTTTCTGCACACTGGGGTTAAGAGCTGAGTGTGTGGGCTCTTCTGAGCCTTGCTGTTACATGGGGATTCAGTTGTCTGAAAAAACGCGTTTATTTCGGGCTGAAAAACACGTTTTGAAAAGTGTGCCGTTAATGCCCCATAACTTACATGGGGTTGACCAACCTTGAAGAAACGTTTATTTCTGCTGAAAAACACGTTTTGACCCTTTCTGCACACTGGGGTTAAGAGCTGAGTGTGTGGGCTCTTCTGAGCCTTGCTGTTACATGGGATTTCAGTTGTCTGAAAAAACGCGTTTATTTCGGGCTGAAAAACACGTTTTGAAAAGTGTGCCGTTACTGCCCCATAACTTACATGGGGTTGACCAAACTTGCAGAAACATGTTTATTTCTGCTGAAAAACACGTTTTGACCCTTTCTGCACACTGGGGTTAAGAGCTGAGTGTGTGGGCTCTTCTGAGCCTTGCTGTTACATGGGGATTCAGTTGTCTGAAAAAACGCGTTTATTTCGGGCTGAAAAACACGTTTTGAAAAGGGTGCCTTTACTGCCCCAGAACTTACATGGGGTTGACCAAACTTGCAGAAACATGTTTATTTCTGCTGAAAAACAAGTTTTGACCCTTTCTGCACACTGGGGTTAAGAGTTGAGTGTGTGGGCTCTTCTGAGCCTTGCTGTTACATGGGGATTCAGTTGTCTGAAAAAACGTGTTTATTTCGGGCTGAAAAACACGTTTTGAAAAGTGTGCAGTTACTGCCCCATAACTTACATGGGGTTGACCAAACTTGCAGAAACATGTTTATTTCTGCTGAAAAACACGTTTTGACCCTTTCTGCACACTGGGGTTAAGAGCTGAGTGTGTGGGCTCTTCTGAGCCTTGCTGTTACATGGGGATTCAGTTGTCTGAAAAAACGCGTTTATTTCGGGCTGAAAAACACGTTTTGAAAAGTGTGCCGTTACTGCCCCATAACTTACATGGGGTTGACCAAACTTGAAGAAACATGTTTATTTCTGCTGAAAAACACGTTTTGACCCATTCTGCACACTGGGGTTAAGGGCTGAGTGTGTGGGCACTTCTGAGCCTTGCTGTTACAAGTAGATTCAGTTGTCTGAAAAAACGCGTTTATTTCGGGCTGAAAAACACGTTTTGAAAAGTGTGATGTTACTGCCCCATAACTTACATGGGGTTGACCAAACTTGCAGAAACATGTTTATTTCTGCTGAAAAACACGTTTTGACCCTTTCTGCACACTGGGGTTAAGGGCTGAGTGTGTGGGCTCTTCTGAGCCTTGCTATTACAAGGAGATTCAGTTGTCTGAAAAAACGCGTTTATTTCGGCTGAAAAACATGTTTTGAAAAGTGTCTTGTTACTGCCCCATAACTTACATGGGGTTGACCAAACTTGCAGAAACATGTTTATTTCTGCTGAAAAACACGTTTTGACACTTTCTGTACACTGGGGTTAAGGGCTGAGTGTGTGGGCTCTTCTGAGCCTTGCTATTACAAGGAGATTCAGTTGTCTGAAAAAACGCGTTTATTTCGGGCTGAAAAACACGTTTTGAAAAGTGTCTTGTTACTGCCCCATAACTTACATGGGGTTGACCAAACTTGCAGAAACATGTTTATTTCTGCTGAAAAACACGTTTTGACCCTTTCTGCACACTGGGGTTAAGGGCTGAGTGTGTGGGCACTTCTGAGCCTTGCTGTTACAAGTAGATTCAGTTGTCTGAAAAAACGCGTTTATTTCGGGCTGAAAAACACGTTTTGAAAAGTGTGATGTTACTGCCCCATAACGTACATGGGGTTGACCAAACTTGCAGAAACATGTTTATTTCTGCTGAAAAACACGTTTTGACCCTTTCTGCACACTGGGGTTAAGGGCTGAGTGTGTGGGCACCTCTGAGCCTTGCTGTTACAAGGAGATTCAGTTGTCTGAAAAAACGCGTTTATTTCGGGCTGAAAAACACGTTTTGAAAAGTGTGATGTTACTGCCCCATAACTTATATGGGGTTGACCAAACTTGCAGAAACATGTTTATTTCTGCTGAAAAACACGTTTTGACCCTTTCTGCACACTGGGGTTAAGGGCTGAGTGTGTGGGCACTTCTGAGCCTTGCTGTTACAAGTAGATTCAGCTGTCTGAAAAAACGCGTTTATTTCGGGCTGAAAAACACGTTTTGAAAAGTGTGATGTTACTGCCCCATAACTTACATGGGGTTGACCAAACTTGCAGAAACATGTTTATTTCTGCTGAGAAACACGTTTTGACCCTTTCTGCACACTGGGGTTAAGGGCTGAGTGTGTGGGCTCTTCTGAGCCTTGCTGTTACAAGGAGATTCAGTTGTCTGAAAAAACGCGTTTATTTCGGGCTGAAAAACACGTTTTGAAAAGTGTGATGTTACTGCCCCATAACTTACATGGGGTTGACCAAACTTGCAGAAACATGTTTATTTCTGCTGAAAAACACGTTTTGACCCTTTCTGCACACTGGGGTTAAGGGCTGAGTGTGTGGGCACTTCTGGCCTTGCTGTTACAAGTAGATTCAGCTGTCTGAAAAAACGCGTTTATTTCGGGCTGAAAAACACGTTTTGAAAAGTGTGATGTTACTGCCCCATAACTTATATGGGGTTGACCAAACTTGCAGAAACATGTTTATTTCTGCTGAAAAACACGTTTTGACCCTTTCTGCACACTGGGGTTAAGGGCTGAGTGTGTGGGCACTTCTGAGCCTTGCTGTTACAAGTAGATTCAGCTGTCTGAAAAAACGCGTTTATTTCGGGCTGAAAAACACGTTTTGAAAAGTGTGATGTTACTGCCCCATAACTTACATGGGGTTGACCAAACTTGCAGAAACATGTTTATTTCTGCTGAAAAACACGTTTTGACCCTTTCTGCACACTGGGGTTAAGGGCTTAGTGTGTGGGCTCTTCTGAGCCTTGCTGTTACAAGGAGATTCAGTTGTCTGAAAAACCGCGTTTATTTCGGGCTGAAAAACACGTTTTGAAAAGTGTGATGTTACTGCCCCATAACTTACATGGGGTTGACCAAACTTGCAGAAACATGTTTATTTCTGCTGAAAAACACGTTTTGACCCTTTCTGCACACTGGGGTTAAGGGCTGAGTGTGTGGGCACTTCTGAGTCTTGCTGTTACAAGGATATTCAGTTGTCTGAAAAAACGCGTTTATTTCGGGCTGAAAAACACGTTTTGAAAAGTGTGATGTTATTGCCCCATAACTTACATGGGGTTGACCAAACTTGCAGAAACATGTTTATTTCTGCTGAAAAACACGTTTTGACCCTTTCTGCACACTGGGGTTAAGGGCTGAGTGTGTGGGCTCTTCTGAGCCTTGCTGTTACAAGGAGATTCAGTTGTCTGAAAAAACGCGTTTATTTCGGGCTGAAAAACACGTTTTGAAAATTGTGATGTTACTGCCCCATAACTTACATGGGGTTGACCAAACTTGCAGAAACATGTTTATTTCTGCTGAAAAACACGTTTTGACCCTTTCTGCACACTGGGGTTAAGAGCTGAGTGTGTGGGCTCTTCTGAGCCTTGCTGTTACATGGGGATTCAGTTGTCTGAAAAAACGCGTTTATTTCGGGCTGAAAAACACGTTTTGAAAAGTGTGCCGTTACTGCCCCATAACTTACATGGGGTTGACCAAACTTGAAGAAACATGTTTATTTCTGCTGAAAAACAAGTTTTGACCCTTTCTGCACACTGGGGTTAAGAGCTGAGTGTGTGGGCTCTTCTGAGCCTTGCTGTTACATGGGGATTCAGTTGTCTGAAAAAACGTGTTTATTTCGGGCTGAAAAACACGTTTTGAAAAGTGTGCAGTTACTGCCCCATAACTTACATGGGGTTGACCAAACTTGCAGAAACATGTTTATTTCTGCTGAAAAACACGTTTTGACCCTTTCTGCACACTGGGGTTAAGAGCTGAGTGTGTGGGCTCTTCTGAGCCTTGCTGTTACATGGGGATTCAGTTGTCTGAAAAAACGCGTTTATTTCGGGCTGAAAAACACGTTTTGAAAAGTGTGCCGTTACTGCCCCATAACTTACATGGGGTTGACCAAACTTGCAGAAACATGTTTATTTCTGCTGAAAAACACGTTTTGACCCTTTCTGCACACTGGGGTTAAGAGCTGAGTGTGTGGGCTCTTCTGAGCCTTGCTGTTACATGGGGATTCAGTTGTCTGAAAAAACGTGTTTATTTCGGGCTGAAAAACACGTTTTGAAAAGTGTGCCGTTACTGCCCCATAACTTACATGGGGTTGACCAAACTTGAAGAAACATGTTTATTTCTGCTGAAAAACAAGTTTTGACCCTTTCTGCACACTGGGGTTAAGAGCTGAGTGTGTGGGCTCTTCTGAGCCTTGCTGTTACATGGGGATTCAGTTGTCTGAAAAAACACGTTTATTTCGGGCTGAAAAACACGTTTTGAAAAGTGTGCCGTTACTGCCCCATAACTTACATGGGGTTGACCAAACTTGAAGAAACATGTTTATTTCTGCTGAAGAACACGTTTTGACCTTTTCTGCACACTGGGGTTAAGAGCTGAGTGTGTGGGCTCTTCTGAGCCTTGCTGTTACATGGGGATTCAGTTGTCTGAAAAAACGCGTTTATTTCGGGCTGAAAAACACGTTTTGAAAAGTGTGCCGTTAATGCCCCATAACTTACATGGGGTTGACCAACCTTGAAGAAACGTTTATTTCTGCTGAAAAACACGTTTTGACCCTTTCTGCACACTGGGGTTAAGAGCTGAGTGTGTGGGCTCTTCTGAGCCTTGCTGTTACATGGGATTTCAGTTGTCTGAAAAAACGCGTTTATTTCGGGCTGAAAAACACGTTTTGAAAAGTGTGCCGTTACTGCCCCATAACTTACATGGGGTTGACCAAACTTGCAGAAACATGTTTATTTCTGCTGAAAAACACGTTTTGACCCTTTCTGCACACTGGGGTTAAGAGCTGAGTGTGTGGGCTCTTCTGAGCCTTGCTGTTACATGGGGATTCAGTTGTCTGAAAAAACGCGTTTATTTCGGGCTGAAAAACACGTTTTGAAAAGGGTGCCTTTACTGCCCCAGAACTTACATGGGGTTGACCAAACTTGCAGAAACATGTTTATTTCTGCTGAAAAACAAGTTTTGACCCTTTCTGCACACTGGGGTTAAGAGTTGAGTGTGTGGGCTCTTCTGAGCCTTGCTGTTACATGGGGATTCAGTTGTCTGAAAAAACGTGTTTATTTCGGGCTGAAAAACACGTTTTGAAAAGTGTGCAGTTACTGCCCCATAACTTACATGGGGTTGACCAAACTTGCAGAAACATGTTTATTTCTGCTGAAAAACACGTTTTGACCCTTTCTGCACACTGGGGTTAAGAGCTGAGTGTGTGGGCTCTTCTGAGCCTTGCTGTTACATGGGGATTCAGTTGTCTGAAAAAACGCGTTTATTTCGGGCTGAAAAACACGTTTTGAAAAGTGTGCCGTTACTGCCCCATAACTTACATGGGGTTGACCAAACTTGAAGAAACATGTTTATTTCTGCTGAAAAACACGTTTTGACCCATTCTGCACACTGGGGTTAAGGGCTGAGTGTGTGGGCACTTCTGAGCCTTGCTGTTACAAGTAGATTCAGTTGTCTGAAAAAACGCGTTTATTTCGGGCTGAAAAACACGTTTTGAAAAGTGTGATGTTACTGCCCCATAACTTACATGGGGTTGACCAAACTTGCAGAAACATGTTTATTTCTGCTGAAAAACACGTTTTGACCCTTTCTGCACACTGGGGTTAAGGGCTGAGTGTGTGGGCTCTTCTGAGCCTTGCTATTACAAGGAGATTCAGTTGTCTGAAAAAACGCGTTTATTTCGGCTGAAAAACATGTTTTGAAAAGTGTCTTGTTACTGCCCCATAACTTACATGGGGTTGACCAAACTTGCAGAAACATGTTTATTTCTGCTGAAAAACACGTTTTGACACTTTCTGTACACTGGGGTTAAGGGCTGAGTGTGTGGGCTCTTCTGAGCCTTGCTATTACAAGGAGATTCAGTTGTCTGAAAAAACGCGTTTATTTCGGGCTGAAAAACACGTTTTGAAAAGTGTCTTGTTACTGCCCCATAACTTACATGGGGTTGACCAAACTTGCAGAAACATGTTTATTTCTGCTGAAAAACACGTTTTGACCCTTTCTGCACACTGGGGTTAAGGGCTGAGTGTGTGGGCACTTCTGAGCCTTGCTGTTACAAGTAGATTCAGTTGTCTGAAAAAACGCGTTTATTTCGGGCTGAAAAACACGTTTTGAAAAGTGTGATGTTACTGCCCCATAACGTACATGGGGTTGACCAAACTTGCAGAAACATGTTTATTTCTGCTGAAAAACACGTTTTGACCCTTTCTGCACACTGGGGTTAAGGGCTGAGTGTGTGGGCACCTCTGAGCCTTGCTGTTACAAGGAGATTCAGTTGTCTGAAAAAACGCGTTTATTTCGGGCTGAAAAACACGTTTTGAAAAGTGTGATGTTACTGCCCCATAACTTATATGGGGTTGACCAAACTTGCAGAAACATGTTTATTTCTGCTGAAAAACACGTTTTGACCCTTTCTGCACACTGGGGTTAAGGGCTGAGTGTGTGGGCACTTCTGAGCCTTGCTGTTACAAGTAGATTCAGCTGTCTGAAAAAACGCGTTTATTTCGGGCTGAAAAACACGTTTTGAAAAGTGTGATGTTACTGCCCCATAACTTACATGGGGTTGACCAAACTTGCAGAAACATGTTTATTTCTGCTGAGAAACACGTTTTGACCCTTTCTGCACACTGGGGTTAAGGGCTGAGTGTGTGGGCTCTTCTGAGCCTTGCTGTTACAAGGAGATTCAGTTGTCTGAAAAAACGCGTTTATTTCGGGCTGAAAAACACGTTTTGAAAAGTGTGATGTTACTGCCCCATAACTTACATGGGGTTGACCAAACTTGCAGAAACATGTTTATTTCTGCTGAAAAACACGTTTTGACCCTTTCTGCACACTGGGGTTAAGGGCTGAGTGTGTGGGCACTTCTGGCCTTGCTGTTACAAGTAGATTCAGCTGTCTGAAAAAACGCGTTTATTTCGGGCTGAAAAACACGTTTTGAAAAGTGTGATGTTACTGCCCCATAACTTATATGGGGTTGACCAAACTTGCAGAAACATGTTTATTTCTGCTGAAAAACACGTTTTGACCCTTTCTGCACACTGGGGTTAAGGGCTGAGTGTGTGGGCACTTCTGAGCCTTGCTGTTACAAGTAGATTCAGCTGTCTGAAAAAACGCGTTTATTTCGGGCTGAAAAACACGTTTTGAAAAGTGTGATGTTACTGCCCCATAACTTACATGGGGTTGACCAAACTTGCAGAAACATGTTTATTTCTGCTGAAAAACACGTTTTGACCCTTTCTGCACACTGGGGTTAAGGGCTTAGTGTGTGGGCTCTTCTGAGCCTTGCTGTTACAAGGAGATTCAGTTGTCTGAAAAACCGCGTTTATTTCGGGCTGAAAAACACGTTTTGAAAAGTGTGATGTTACTGCCCCATAACTTACATGGGGTTGACCAAACTTGCAGAAACATGTTTATTTCTGCTGAAAAACACGTTTTGACCCTTTCTGCACACTGGGGTTAAGGGCTGAGTGTGTGGGCACTTCTGAGTCTTGCTGTTACAAGGATATTCAGTTGTCTGAAAAAACGCGTTTATTTCGGGCTGAAAAACACGTTTTGAAAAGTGTGATGTTATTGCCCCATAACTTACATGGGGTTGACCAAACTTGCAGAAACATGTTTATTTCTGCTGAAAAACACGTTTTGACCCTTTCTGCACACTGGGGTTAAGGGCTGAGTGTGTGGGCTCTTCTGAGCCTTGCTGTTACAAGGAGATTCAGTTGTCTGAAAAAACGCGTTTATTTCGGGCTGAAAAACACGTTTTGAAAATTGTGATGTTACTGCCCCATAACTTACATGGGGTTGACCAAACTTGCAGAAACATGTTTATTTCTGCTGAAAAACACGTTTTGACCCTTTCTGCACACTGGGGTTAAGGGCTGATTGTGTGGGCTCTTCTGAGCCTTGCTGTTACAAGTAGATTCAGCTGTCTGAAAAAACGCGTTTATTTCGGGCTGAAAAACACGTTTTGAAAAGTGTGATGTAACTGCCCCATAACTTACATGGGGTTGACCAAACTTGCAGAAACATGTTTATTTCTGCTGAAAAACACGTTTTGACACTTTCTGCACACTGGGGTTAAGGGCTGAGTGTGTGGGCTCTTCTGAGCCTTGCTGTTACAAGGAGATTCAGTTGTCTGAAAAAACGCGTTTATTTCGGGCTGAAAAACACGTTTTGAAAAGTGTGATGTTACTGCCCCATAACTTACATGGGGTTGACCAAACTTGCAGAAACACGTTTATTTCTGCTGAAAAACACGTTTTGACCCTTTCTGCACACTGGGGTTAAGGGCTGAGTGTGTGGGCACTTCTGAGCCTTGCTGTTACAAGGAGATTCAGTTGTCTGAAAAAACGCGTTTATTTCTGGCTGAAAAACACGTTTTGAAAAGTGTGATGTTACTGCCCCATAACTTACATGGGGTTGACCAAACTTGCAGAAACATGTTTATTTCTGCTGAAAAACACGTTTTGACCCTTTCTGCACACTGGGGTTAAGGGCTGAGTGTGTGGGCTCTTCTGAGCCTTGCTGTTACAAGGAGATTCAGTTGTCTGAAAAAACGCGTTTATTTCGGGCTGAAAAACACGTTTTGAAAAGTGTCTTGTTACTGCCCCATAACTTACATGGGGTTGACCAAACTTGCAGAAACATGTTTATTTCTGCTGAAAAACACGTTTTGACCCTTTCTGCACACTGGGGTTAAGGGCTGAGTGTGTGGGCTCTTCTGAGCCTTGCTGTTACAAGGAGATTCAGTTGTCTGAAAAAACGCGTTTATTTCGGGCTGAAAAACACGTTTTGAAAAGTGTGATGTTACTGCCCCATAACTTACATGGGGTTGACCAAACTTGCAGAAACATGTTTATTTCTGCTGAAAAACACGTTTTGACACTTTCTGTACACTGGGGTTAAGGGCTGAGTGTGTGGGCTCTTCTGAGCCTTGCTGTTACAAGTAGATTCAGTTGTCTGAAAAAACGCGTTTATTTCGGGCTCAAAAACACGTTTTGAAAAGTGTCTTGTTACTGCCCCATAACTTACATGGGGTTGACCAAACTTGCAGAAACATGTTTATTTCTGCTGAAAAACACGTTTTGACACTTTCTGTACACTGGGGTTAAGGGCTGAGTGTGTGGGCTCTTCTGAGCCTTGCTATTACAAGGAGATTCAGTTGTCTGAAAAAACGCGTTTATTTCGGGCTGAAAAACACGTTTTGAAAAGTGTCTTGTTACTGCCCCATAACTTACATGGGGTTGACCAAACTTGCAGAAACATGTTTATTTCTGCTGAAAAACACGTTTTGACCCTTTCTGCACACTGGGGTTAAGGGCTGAGTGTGTGGGCTCTTCTGAGCCTTGCTATTACAAGGAGATTCAGTTGTCTGAAAAAACGCGTTTATTTCGGGCTGAAAAACACGTTTTGAAAAGTGTCTTGTTACTGCCCCATAACTTACATGGGGTTGACCAAACTTGCAGAAACATGTTTATTTCTGCTGAAAAACACGTTTTGACCCTTTCTGCACACTGGGGTTAAGGGCTGAGTGTGTGGGCACTTCTGAGCCTTGCTGTTACAAGTAGATTCAGTTGACTGAAAAAACGTGTTTATTTCGGGCTGAAAAACACGTTTTGAAAAGTGTGCCGTTACTGCCCCATAACTTACATGGGGTTGACCAAACTTGAAGAAACATGTTTATTTCTGCTGAAAAACAAGTTTTGACCCTTTCTGCACACTGGGGTTAAGAGCTGAGTGTGTGGGCTCTTCTGAGCCTTGCTGTTACATGGGGATTCAGTTGTCTGAAAAAACGCGTTTATTTCGGGCTGAAAAACACGTTTTGAAAAGTGTGCCGTTACTGCCCCATAACTTACATGGGGTTGACCAAACTTGAAGAAACATGTTTATTTCTGCTGAAAAACAAGTTTTGACCCTTTCTGCACACTGGGGTTAAGAGCTGAGTGTGTGGGCTCTTCTGAGCCTTGCTGTTACATGGGGATTCAGTTGTCTGAAAAAACGCGTTTATTTCGGGCTGAAAAACATGTTTTGAAAAGTGTGCCGTTACTGCCCCATAACTTACATGGGGTTGACCAAACTTGCAGAAACATGTTTATTTCTGCTGAAAAACACGTTTTGACCCTTTCTGCACACTGGGGTTAAGAGCTGAGTGTGTGGACTCTTCTGAGCCTTGCTGTTACATGGGGATTCAGTTGTCTGAAAAAAACGCGTTTATTTCGGGCTGAAAAACACGTTTTGAAAAGTGTGCTGTTACTGCCCCAGAACTTACATGGGGTTGACCAAAGTTGCAGAAACATGTTTATTTCTGCTGAAAAACACGTTTTGACCCTTTCTGCACACTGGGGTTAAGAGCTGAGTGTGTGGGCTCTTCTGAGCCTTGCTGTTACATGGGGATTCAGTTTTCTGAAAAAACGCGTTTATTTCGGGCTGAAAAACACGTTTTGAAAAGTGTACCGTTACTGCCCCATAACTTACATGGGGTTGACCAAACTTGCAGAAACATGTTTATTTCTGCTGAAAAACACGTTTTGACCCTTTCTGCACACTGGGGTTAAGAGCTGAGTGTGTGGGCTCTTCTGAGCCTTGCTGTTACATGGGGATTCAGTTGTCTGAAAAAACGCGTTTATTTCGGGCTGAAAAACACGTTTTGAAAAGTGTGCCGTTACTGCCCCATAACTTACATGGGGTTGACCAAACTTGAAGAAACATGTTTATTTCTGCTGAAAAACAAGTTTTGACCCTTTCTGCACACTGGGGTTAAGAGTTGAGTGTGTGGGCTCTTCTGAGCCTTGCTGTTACATGGGGATTCAGTTGTCTGAAAAAACGTGTTTATTTCGGGCTGAAAAACACGTTTTGAAAAGTGTGCAGTTACTGCCCCATAACTTACATGGGGTTGACCAAACTTGCAGAAACATGTTTATTTCTGCTGAAAAACACGTTTTGACCCTTTCTGCACACTGGGGTTAAGAGCTGAGTGTGTGGGCTCTTCTGAGCCTTGCTGTTACATGGGGATTCAGTTGTCTGAAAAAACGCGTTTATTTCGGGCTGAAAAACACGTTTTGAAAAGTGTCTTGTTACTGCCCCATAACTTACATGGGGTTGACCAAACTTGCAGAAACATGTTTATTTCTGCTGAAAAACACGTTTTGACCCTTTCTGCACACTGGGGTTAAGGGCTGAGTGTGTGGGCACTTCTGAGCCTTGCTGTTACAAGTAGATTCAGTTGTCTGAAAAAACGCGTTTATTTCGGGCTGAAAAACACGTTTTGAAAAGTGTGATGTTACTGCCCCATAACGTACATGGGGTTGACCAAACTTGCAGAAACATGTTTATTTCAGCTGAAAAACACGTTTTGACCCTTTCTGCACACTGGGGTTAAGGGCTGAGTGTGTGGGCACCTCTGAGCCTTGCTGTTACAAGGAGATTCAGTTGTCTGAAAAAACGCGTTTATTTCGGGCTGAAAAACACGTTTTGAAAAGTGTGATGTTACTGCCCCATAACTTATATGGGGTTGACCAAACTTGCAGAAACATGTTTATTTCTGCTGAAAAACACGTTTTGACCCTTTCTGCACACTGGGGTTAAGGGCTGAGTGTGTGGGCACTTCTGAGCCTTGCTGTTACAAGTAGATTCAGCTGTCTGAAAAAACGCGTTTATTTCGGGCTGAAAAACACGTTTTGAAAAGTGTGATGTTACTGCCCCATAACTTACATGGGGTTGACCAAACTTGCAGAAACATGTTTATTTCTGCTGAGAAACACGTTTTGACCCTTTCTGCACACTGGGGTTAAGGGCTGAGTGTGTGGGCTCTTCTGAGCCTTGCTGTTACAAGGAGATTCAGTTGTCTGAAAAAACGCGTTTATTTCGGGCTGAAAAACACGTTTTGAAAAGTGTGATGTTACTGCCCCATAACTTACATGGGGTTGACCAAACTTGCAGAAACATGTTTATTTCTGCTGAAAAACACGTTTTGACCCTTTCTGCACACTGGGGTTAAGGGCTGAGTGTGTGGGCACTTCTGGCCTTGCTGTTACAAGTAGATTCAGCTGTCTGAAAAAACGCGTTTATTTCGGGCTGAAAAACACGTTTTGAAAAGTGTGATGTTACTGCCCCATAACTTATATGGGGTTGACCAAACTTGCAGAAACATGTTTATTTCTGCTGAAAAACACGTTTTGACCCTTTCTGCACACTGGGGTTAAGGGCTGAGTGTGTGGGCACTTCTGAGCCTTGCTGTTACAAGTAGATTCAGCTGTCTGAAAAAACGCGTTTATTTCGGGCTGAAAAACACGTTTTGAAAAGTGTGATGTTACTGCCCCATAACTTACATGGGGTTGACCAAACTTGCAGAAACATGTTTATTTCTGCTGAAAAACACGTTTTGACCCTTTCTGCACACTGGGGTTAAGGGCTTAGTGTGTGGGCTCTTCTGAGCCTTGCTGTTACAAGGAGATTCAGTTGTCTGAAAAACCGCGTTTATTTCGGGCTGAAAAACACGTTTTGAAAAGTGTGATGTTACTGCCCCATAACTTACATGGGGTTGACCAAACTTGCAGAAACATGTTTATTTCTGCTGAAAAACACGTTTTGACCCTTTCTGCACACTGGGGTTAAGGGCTGAGTGTGTGGGCACTTCTGAGTCTTGCTGTTACAAGGATATTCAGTTGTCTGAAAAAACGCGTTTATTTCGGGCTGAAAAACACGTTTTGAAAAGTGTGATGTTATTGCCCCATAACTTACATGGGGTTGACCAAACTTGCAGAAACATGTTTATTTCTGCTGAAAAACACGTTTTGACCCTTTCTGCACACTGGGGTTAAGGGCTGAGTGTGTGGGCTCTTCTGAGCCTTGCTGTTACAAGGAGATTCAGTTGTCTGAAAAAACGCGTTTATTTCGGGCTGAAAAACACGTTTTGAAAATTGTGATGTTACTGCCCCATAACTTACATGGGGTTGACCAAACTTGCAGAAACATGTTTATTTCTGCTGAAAAACACGTTTTGACCCTTTCTGCACACTGGGGTTAAGGGCTGATTGTGTGGGCTCTTCTGAGCCTTGCTGTTACAAGTAGATTCAGCTGTCTGAAAAAACGCGTTTATTTCGGGCTGAAAAACACGTTTTGAAAAGTGTGATGTAACTGCCCCATAACTTACATGGGGTTGACCAAACTTGCAGAAACATGTTTATTTCTGCTGAGAAACACGTTTTGACCCTTTCTGCACACTGGGGTTAAGGGCTGAGTGTGTGGGCTCTTCTGAGCCTTGCTGTTACAAGGAGATTCAGTTGTCTGAAAAAACGCGTTTATTTCGGGCTGAAAAACACGTTTTGAAAAGTGTGATGTTACTGCCCCATAACTTACATGGGGTTGACCAAACTTGCAGAAACATGTTTATTTCTGCTGAAAAACACGTTTTGACCCTTTCTGCACACTGGGGTTAAGGGCTGAGTGTGTGGGCACTTCTGGCCTTGCTGTTACAAGTAGATTCAGCTGTCTGAAAAAACGCGTTTATTTCGGGCTGAAAAACACGTTTTGAAAAGTGTGATGTTACTGCCCCATAACTTATATGGGGTTGACCAAACTTGCAGAAACATGTTTATTTCTGCTGAAAAACACGTTTTGACCCTTTCTGCACACTGGGGTTAAGGGCTGAGTGTGTGGGCACTTCTGAGCCTTGCTGTTACAAGTAGATTCAGCTGTCTGAAAAAACGCGTTTATTTCGGGCTGAAAAACACGTTTTGAAAAGTGTGATGTTACTGCCCCATAACTTACATGGGGTTGACCAAACTTGCAGAAACATGTTTATTTCTGCTGAAAAACACGTTTTGACCCTTTCTGCACACTGGGGTTAAGGGCTTAGTGTGTGGGCTCTTCTGAGCCTTGCTGTTACAAGGAGATTCAGTTGTCTGAAAAACCGCGTTTATTTCGGGCTGAAAAACACGTTTTGAAAAGTGTGATGTTACTGCCCCATAACTTACATGGGGTTGACCAAACTTGCAGAAACATGTTTATTTCTGCTGAAAAACACGTTTTGACCCTTTCTGCACACTGGGGTTAAGGGCTGAGTGTGTGGGCACTTCTGAGTCTTGCTGTTACAAGGATATTCAGTTGTCTGAAAAAACGCGTTTATTTCGGGCTGAAAAACACGTTTTGAAAAGTGTGATGTTATTGCCCCATAACTTACATGGGGTTGACCAAACTTGCAGAAACATGTTTATTTCTGCTGAAAAACACGTTTTGACCCTTTCTGCACACTGGGGTTAAGGGCTGAGTGTGTGGGCTCTTCTGAGCCTTGCTGTTACAAGGAGATTCAGTTGTCTGAAAAAACGCGTTTATTTCGGGCTGAAAAACACGTTTTGAAAATTGTGATGTTACTGCCCCATAACTTACATGGGGTTGACCAAACTTGCAGAAACATGTTTATTTCTGCTGAAAAACACGTTTTGACCCTTTCTGCACACTGGGGTTAAGGGCTGATTGTGTGGGCTCTTCTGAGCCTTGCTGTTACAAGTAGATTCAGCTGTCTGAAAAAACGCGTTTATTTCGGGCTGAAAAACACGTTTTGAAAAGTGTGATGTAACTGCCCGATAACTTACATGGGGTTGACCAAACTTGCAGAAACATGTTTATTTCTGCTGAAAAACACGTTTTGACACTTTCTGCACACTGGGGTTAAGGGCTGAGTGTGTGGGCTCTTCTGAGCCTTGCTGTTACAAGGAGATTCAGTTGTCTGAAAAAACGCGTTTATTTCGGGCTGAAAAACACGTTTTGAAAAGTGTGATGTTACTGCCCCATAACTTACATGGGGTTGACCAAACTTGCAGAAACACGTTTATTTCTGCTGAAAAACACGTTTTGACCCTTTCTGCACACTGGGGTTAAGGGCTGAGTGTGTGGGCACTTCTGAGCCTTGCTGTTACAAGTAGATTCAGCTGTCTGAAAAAACGCGTTTATTTCGGGCTGAAAAACACGTTTTGAAAAGTGTGATGTAACTGCCCCATAACTTACATGGGGTTGACCAAACTTGCAGAAACGTGTTTATTTCTGCTGAAAAACACGTTTTGACCCTTTCTGCACACTGGGGTTAAGGGCTGAGTGTGTGGGCACTTCTGAGCCTTGCTGTTACAAGGAGATTCAGTTGTCTGAAAAAACGCGTTTATTTCTGGCTGAAAAACACGTTTTGAAAAGTGTGATGTTACTGCCCCATAACTTACATGGGGTTGACCAAACTTGCAGAAACATGTTTATTTCTGCTGAAAAACACGTTTTGACCCTTTCTGCACACTGGGGTTAAGGGCTGAGTGTGTGGGGTCTTCTGAGCCTTGCTGTTACAAGGAGATTCAGTTGTCTGAAAAAACGCGTTTATTTCGGGCTGAAAAACACGTTTTGAAAAGTGTCTTGTTACTGCCCCATAACTTACATGGGGTTGACCAAACTTGCAGAAACATGTTTATTTCTGCTGAAAAACACGTTTTGACCCTTTCTGCACACTGGGGTTAAGGGCTGAGTGTGTGGGCTCTTCTGAGCCTTGCTGTTACAAGGAGATTCAGTTGTCTGAAAAAACGCGTTTATTTCGGGCTGAAAAACACGTTTTGAAAAGTGTGATGTTACTGCCCCATAACTTACATGGGGTTGACCAAACTTGCAGAAACATGTTTATTTCTGCTGAAAAACACGTTTTGACACTTTCTGTACACTGGGGTTAAGGGCTGAGTGTGTGGGCTCTTCTGAGCCTTGCTGTTACAAGTAGATTCAGTTGTCTGAAAAAACGCGTTTATTTCGGGCTCAAAAACACGTTTTGAAAAGTGTCTTGTTACTGCCCCATAACTTACATGGGGTTGACCAAACTTGCAGAAACATGTTTATTTCTGCTGAAAAACACGTTTTGACACTTTCTGTACACTGGGGTTAAGGGCTGAGTGTGTGGGCTCTTCTGAGCCTTGCTATTACAAGGAGATTCAGTTGTCTGAAAAAACGCGTTTATTTCGGGCTGAAAAACACGTTTTGAAAAGTGTCTTGTTACTGCCCCATAACTTACATGGGGTTGACCAAACTTGCAGAAACATGTTTATTTCTGCTGAAAAACACGTTTTGACCCTTTCTGCACACTGGGGTTAAGGGCTGAGTGTGTGGGCTCTTCTGAGCCTTGCTATTACAAGGAGATTCAGTTGTCTGAAAAAACGCGTTTATTTCGGGCTGAAAAACACGTTTTGAAAAGTGTCTTGTTACTGCCCCATAACTTACATGGGGTTGACCAAACTTGCAGAAACATGTTTATTTCTGCTGAAAAACACGTTTTGACCCTTTCTGCACACTGGGGTTAAGGGCTGAGTGTGTGGGCACTTCTGAGCCTTGCTGTTACAAGTAGATTCAGTTGACTGAAAAAACGTGTTTATTTCGGGCTGAAAAACACGTTTTGAAAAGTGTGCCGTTACTGCCCCATAACTTACATGGGGTTGACCAAACTTGAAGAAACATGTTTATTTCTGCTGAAAAACAAGTTTTGACCCTTTCTGCACACTGGGGTTAAGAGCTGAGTGTGTGGGCTCTTCTGAGCCTTGCTGTTACATGGGGATTCAGTTGTCTGAAAAAACGCGTTTATTTCGGGCTGAAAAACACGTTTTGAAAAGTGTGCCGTTACTGCCCCATAACTTACATGGGGTTGACCAAACTTGAAGAAACATGTTTATTTCTGCTGAAAAACAAGTTTTGACCCTTTCTGCACACTGGGGTTAAGAGCTGAGTGTGTGGGCTCTTCTGAGCCTTGCTGTTACATGGGGATTCAGTTGTCTGAAAAAACGCGTTTATTTCGGGCTGAAAAACATGTTTTGAAAAGTGTGCCGTTACTGCCCCATAACTTACATGGGGTTGACCAAACTTGCAGAAACATGTTTATTTCTGCTGAAAAACACGTTTTGACCCTTTCTGCACACTGGGGTTAAGAGCTGAGTGTGTGGACTCTTCTGAGCCTTGCTGTTACATGGGGATTCAGTTGTCTGAAAAAACGCGTTTATTTCGGGCTGAAAAACATGTTTTGAAAAGTGTGCCGTTACTGCCCCATAACTTACATGGGGTTGACCAAACTTGCAGAAACATGTTTATTTCTGCTGAAAAACACGTTTTGACCCTTTCTGCACACTGGGGTTAAGAGCTGAGTGTGTGGACTCTTCTGAGCCTTGCTGTTACATGGGGATTCAGTTGTCTGAAAAAACGCTTTTATTTCAGGCTGAAAAACACGTTTTGAAAAGTGTGCCGTTACTGCCCCATAACTTACATGGGGTTGACCAAACTTGCAGAAACATGTTTATTTCTGCTGAAAAACACGTTTTGACCCTTTCTGCACACTGGGGTTAAGAGCTGAGTGTGTGGGCTCTTCTGAGCCTTGCTGTTACATGGGGATTCAGTTGTCTGAAAAAAACGCGTTTATTTCGGGCTGAAAAACACGTTTTGAAAAGTGTGCTGTTACTGCCCCAGAACTTACATGGGGTTGACCAAAGTTGCAGAAACATGTTTATTTCTGCTGAAAAACACGTTTTGACCCTTTCTGCACACTGGGGTTAAGAGCTGAGTGTGTGGGCTCTTCTGAGCCTTGCTGTTACATGGGGATTCAGTTTTCTGAAAAAACGCGTTTATTTCGGGCTGAAAAACACGTTTTGAAAAGTGTACCGTTACTGCCCCATAACTTACATGGGGTTGACCAAACTTGCAGAAACATGTTTATTTCTGCTGAAAAACACGTTTTGACCCTTTCTGCACACTGGGGTTAAGAGCTGAGTGTGTGGGCTCTTCTGAGCCTTGCTGTTACATGGGGATTCAGTTGTCTGAAAAAACGCGTTTATTTCGGGCTGAAAAACACGTTTTGAAAAGTGTGCCGTTACTGCCCCATAACTTACATGGGGTTGACCAAACTTGAAGAAACATGTTTATTTCTGCTGAAAAACAAGTTTTGACCCTTTCTGCACACTGGGGTTAAGAGCTGAGTGTGTGGGCTCTTCTGAGCCTTTCTGTTACATGGGGATTCAGCTGTCTGAAAAAACGCGTTTATTTCGGGCTGAAAAACACGTTTTGAAAAGTGTGATGTAACTGCCCGATAACTTACATGGGGTTGACCAAACTTGCAGAAACATGTTTATTTCTGCTGAAAAACACGTTTTGACACTTTCTGCACACTGGGGTTAAGGGCTGAGTGTGTGGGCTCTTCTGAGCCTTGCTGTTACAAGGAGATTCAGTTGTCTGAAAAAACGCGTTTATTTCGGGCTGAAAAACACGTTTTGAAAAGTGTGATGTTACTGCCCCATAACTTACATGGGGTTGACCAAACTTGCAGAAACACGTTTATTTCTGCTGAAAAACACGTTTTGACCCTTTCTGCACACTGGGGTTAAGGGCTGAGTGTGTGGGCACTTCTGAGCCTTGCTGTTACAAGTAGATTCAGCTGTCTGAAAAAACGCGTTTATTTCGGGCTGAAAAACACGTTTTGAAAAGTGTGATGTAACTGCCCCATAACTTACATGGGGTTGACCAAACTTGCAGAAACGTGTTTATTTCTGCTGAAAAACACGTTTTGACCCTTTCTGCACACTGGGGTTAAGGGCTGAGTGTGTGGGCACTTCTGAGCCTTGCTGTTACAAGGAGATTCAGTTGTCTGAAAAAACGCGTTTATTTCTGGCTGAAAAACACGTTTTGAAAAGTGTGATGTTACTGCCCCATAACTTACATGGGGTTGACCAAACTTGCAGAAACATGTTTATTTCTGCTGAAAAACACGTTTTGACCCTTTCTGCACACTGGGGTTAAGGGCTGAGTGTGTGGGGTCTTCTGAGCCTTGCTGTTACAAGGAGATTCAGTTGTCTGAAAAAACGCGTTTATTTCGGGCTGAAAAACACGTTTTGAAAAGTGTCTTGTTACTGCCCCATAACTTACATGGGGTTGACCAAACTTGCAGAAACATGTTTATTTCTGCTGAAAAACACGTTTTGACCCTTTCTGCACACTGGGGTTAAGGGCTGAGTGTGTGGGCTCTTCTGAGCCTTGCTGTTACAAGGAGATTCAGTTGTCTGAAAAAACGCGTTTATTTCGGGCTGAAAAACACGTTTTGAAAAGTGTGATGTTACTGCCCCATAACTTACATGGGGTTGACCAAACTTGCAGAAACATGTTTATTTCTGCTGAAAAACACGTTTTGACACTTTCTGTACACTGGGGTTAAGGGCTGAGTGTGTGGGCTCTTCTGAGCCTTGCTGTTACAAGTAGATTCAGTTGTCTGAAAAAACGCGTTTATTTCGGGCTCAAAAACACGTTTTGAAAAGTGTCTTGTTACTGCCCCATAACTTACATGGGGTTGACCAAACTTGCAGAAACATGTTTATTTCTGCTGAAAAACACGTTTTGACACTTTCTGTACACTGGGGTTAAGGGCTGAGTGTGTGGGCTCTTCTGAGCCTTGCTATTACAAGGAGATTCAGTTGTCTGAAAAAACGCGTTTATTTCGGGCTGAAAAACACGTTTTGAAAAGTGTCTTGTTACTGCCCCATAACTTACATGGGGTTGACCAAACTTGCAGAAACATGTTTATTTCTGCTGAAAAACACGTTTTGACCCTTTCTGCACACTGGGGTTAAGGGCTGAGTGTGTGGGCTCTTCTGAGCCTTGCTATTACAAGGAGATTCAGTTGTCTGAAAAAACGCGTTTATTTCGGGCTGAAAAACACGTTTTGAAAAGTGTCTTGTTACTGCCCCATAACTTACATGGGGTTGACCAAACTTGCAGAAACATGTTTATTTCTGCTGAAAAACACGTTTTGACCCTTTCTGCACACTGGGGTTAAGGGCTGAGTGTGTGGGCACTTCTGAGCCTTGCTGTTACAAGTAGATTCAGTTGACTGAAAAAACGTGTTTATTTCGGGCTGAAAAACACGTTTTGAAAAGTGTGCCGTTACTGCCCCATAACTTACATGGGGTTGACCAAACTTGAAGAAACATGTTTATTTCTGCTGAAAAACAAGTTTTGACCCT
Organism: Lepisosteus oculatus; assembly: GCF_040954835.1. Taxonomy (NCBI): domain Eukaryota; kingdom Metazoa; phylum Chordata; class Actinopteri; order Semionotiformes; family Lepisosteidae; genus Lepisosteus; species Lepisosteus oculatus. The sequence continues at coordinate 46,113 of NW_027167819.1, forward strand.
TTCTGCACACTGGGGTTAAGAGCTGAGTGTGTGGGCTCTTCTGAGCCTTGCTGTTACATGGGGATTCAGTTGTCTGAAAAAACGCGTTTATTTCGGGCTGAAAAACACGTTTTGAAAAGTGTGCCGTTACTGCCCCATAACTTACATGGGGTTGACCAAACTTGAAGAAACATGTTTATTTCTGCTGAAAAACAAGTTTTGACCCTTTCTGCACACTGGGGTTAAGAGCTGAGTGTGTGGGCTCTTCTGAGCCTTGCTGTTACATGGGGATTCAGTTGTCTGAAAAAACGCGTTTATTTCGGGCTGAAAAACATGTTTTGAAAAGTGTGCCGTTACTGCCCCATAACTTACATGGGGTTGACCAAACTTGCAGAAACATGTTTATTTCTGCTGAAAAACACGTTTTGACCCTTTCTGCACACTGGGGTTAAGAGCTGAGTGTGTGGACTCTTCTGAGCCTTGCTGTTACATGGGGATTCAGTTGTCTGAAAAAACGCGTTTATTTCGGGCTGAAAAACATGTTTTGAAAAGTGTGCCGTTACTGCCCCATAACTTACATGGGGTTGACCAAACTTGCAGAAACATGTTTATTTCTGCTGAAAAACACGTTTTGACCCTTTCTGCACACTGGGGTTAAGAGCTGAGTGTGTGGACTCTTCTGAGCCTTGCTGTTACATGGGGATTCAGTTGTCTGAAAAAACGCTTTTATTTCAGGCTGAAAAACACGTTTTGAAAAGTGTGCCGTTACTGCCCCATAACTTACATGGGGTTGACCAAACTTGCAGAAACATGTTTATTTCTGCTGAAAAACACGTTTTGACCCTTTCTGCACACTGGGGTTAAGAGCTGAGTGTGTGGGCTCTTCTGAGCCTTGCTGTTACATGGGGATTCAGTTGTCTGAAAAAAACGCGTTTATTTCGGGCTGAAAAACACGTTTTGAAAAGTGTGCTGTTACTGCCCCAGAACTTACATGGGGTTGACCAAAGTTGCAGAAACATGTTTATTTCTGCTGAAAAACACGTTTTGACCCTTTCTGCACACTGGGGTTAAGAGCTGAGTGTGTGGGCTCTTCTGAGCCTTGCTGTTACATGGGGATTCAGTTTTCTGAAAAAACGCGTTTATTTCGGGCTGAAAAACACGTTTTGAAAAGTGTACCGTTACTGCCCCATAACTTACATGGGGTTGACCAAACTTGCAGAAACATGTTTATTTCTGCTGAAAAACACGTTTTGACCCTTTCTGCACACTGGGGTTAAGAGCTGAGTGTGTGGGCTCTTCTGAGCCTTGCTGTTACATGGGGATTCAGTTGTCTGAAAAAACGCGTTTATTTCGGGCTGAAAAACACGTTTTGAAAAGTGTGCCGTTACTGCCCCATAACTTACATGGGGTTGACCAAACTTGAAGAAACATGTTTATTTCTGCTGAAAAACAAGTTTTGACCCTTTCTGCACACTGGGGTTAAGAGCTGAGTGTGTGGGCTCTTCTGAGCCTTTCTGTTACATGGGGATTCAGTTGTCTGAAAAAACGCGTTTATTTCGGGCTGAAAAACATGTTTTGAAAAGTGTGCCGTTACTGCCCCATAACTTACATGGGGTTGACCAAACTTGCAGAAACATGTTTATTTCTGCTGAAAAACACGTTTTGACCCTTTCTGCACACTGGGGTTAAGAGCTGAGTGTGTGGGCTCTTCTGAGCCTTGCTGTTACATGGGGATTCAGTTGTCTGAAAAAACGTGTTTATTTCGCGCTGAAAAACACGTTTTGAAAAGTGTGCCGTTACTGCCCCATAACTTACATGGGGTTGACCAAACTTGAAGAAACATGTTTATTTCTGCTGAAAAACAAGTTTTAACTTTTTCTGCACACTGGGGTTAAGAGCTGAGTGTGTGGGCTCTTCTGAGCCTTGCTGTTACATGGGGATTCAGTTGTCTGAAAAAACGCGTTTATTTCGGGCTGAAAAACACGTTTTGAAAAGTGTGCCGTTACTGCCCCATAACTTACATGGGGTTGACCAACCTTGAAGAAACATGTTTATTTCTGCTGAAAAACACGTTTTGACCCTTTCTGCACACTGGGGTTAAGAGCTGAGTGTGTGGGCTCTTCTGAGCCTTGCTGTTACATGGGATTTCAGTTGTCTGAAAAAACGCGTTTATTTCGGGCTGAAAAACACGTTTTGAAAAGTGTGCCGTTACTGCCCCAGAACTTACATGGGGTTGACCAAACTTGCAGAAACATGTTTATTTCTGCTGAAAAAAACATTTTGACTCTTTCTGCACACTGGGGTTAAGAGCTGAGTGTGTGGGATCTTCTGAGCCTTGCTGTTACATGGGGATTCAGTTGTCTGAAAAAACGCGTTTATTTCGGGCTGAAAAACACGTTTTGAAAAGTGTGCCGTTACTGCCCCATAACTTACATGGGGTTGACCAAACTTGAAGAAACATGTTTATTTCTGCTGAAAAACACGTTTTGACCTTTTCTGCACACTGGGGTTAAGAGCTGAGTGTGTGGGCTCTTCTGAGCCTTGCTGTTACATGGGGATTCAGTTGTCTGAAAAAACGCGTTTATTTCGGGCTGAAAAACACGTTTTGAAAAGTGTGCCGTTACTGCCCCATAACTTACATGGTGTTGACCAAACTTGAAGAAACATGTTTATTTCTGCTGAAAAACAAGTTTTGACCCTTTCTGCACACTGGGGTTAAGAGTTGAGTGTGTGGGCTCTTCTGAGCCTTGCTGTTACATGGGGATTCAGTTGTCTGAAAAAACGTGTTTATTTCGGGCTGAAAAACACGTTTTGAAAAGTGTGCAGTTACTGCCCCATAACTTACATGGGGTTGACCAAACTTGCAGAAACATGTTTATTTCTGCTGAAAAACACGTTTTGACCCTTTCTGCACACTGGGGTTAAGAGCTGAGTGTGTGGGCTCTTCTGAGCCTTGCTGTTACATGGGGATTCAGTTGTCTGAAAAAACGCGTTTATTTCGGGCTGAAAAACACGTTTTGAAAAGTGTGCCGTTACTGCCCCATAACTTACATGGGGTTGACCAAACTTGAAGAAACATGTTTATTTCTGCTGAAAAACAAGTTTTGACCCTTTCTGCACACTGGGGTTAAGAGCTGAGTGTGTGGGCTCTTCTGAGCCTTTCTGTTACATGGGGATTCAGTTGTCTGAAAAAACGCGTTTATTTCGGGCTGAAAAACATGTTTTGAAAAGTGTGCCGTTACTGCCCCATAACTTACATGGGGTTGACCAAACTTGCAGAAACATGTTTATTTCTGCTGAAAAACACGTTTTGACCCTTTCTGCACACTGGGGTTAAGAGCTGAGTGTGTGGGCTCTTCTGAGCCTTGCTGTTACATGGGGATTCAGTTGTCTGAAAAAACGTGTTTATTTCGGGCTGAAAAACACGTTTTGAAAAGTGTGCCGTTACTGCCCCATAACTTACATGGGGTTGACCAAACTTGAAGAAACATGTTTATTTCTGCTGAAAAACAAGTTTTAACTTTTTCTGCACACTGGGGTTAAGAGCTGAGTGTGTGGGCTCTTCTGAGCCTTGCTGTTACATGGGGATTCAGTTGTCTGAAAAAACGCGTTTATTTCGGGCTGAAAAACACGTTTTGAAAAGTGTGCCGTTACTGCCCCATAACTTACATGGGGTTGACCAAACTTGAAGAAACATGTTTATTTCTGCTGAAGAACACGTTTTGACCTTTTCTGCACACTGGGGTTAAGAGCTGAGTGTGTGGGCTCTTCTGAGCCTTGCTGTTACATGGGGATTCAGTTGTCTGAAAAAACGCGTTTATTTCGGGCTGAAAAACACGTTTTGAAAAGTGTGCTGTTAATGCCCCATAACTTACATGGGGTTGACCAACCTTGAAGAAACATGTTTATTTCTGCTGAAAAACACGTTTTGACCCTTTCTGCACACTGGGGTTAAGAGCTGAGTGTGTGGGCTCTTCTGAGCCTTGCTGTTACATGGGATTTCAGTTGTCTGAAAAAACGCGTTTATTTCGGGCTGAAAAACACGTTTTGAAAAGTGTGCCGTTACTGCCCCAGAACTTACATGGGGTTGACCAAACTTGCAGAAACATGTTTATTTCTGCTGAAAAAAACATTTTGACTCTTTCTGCACACTGGGGTTAAGAGCTGAGTGTGTGGGATCTTCTGAGCCTTGCTGTTACATGGGGATTCAGTTGTCTGAAAAAACGCGTTTATTTCGGGCTGAAAAACACGTTTTGAAAAGTGTGCCGTTACTGCCCCATAACTTACATGGGGTTGACCAAACTTGAAGAAACATGTTTATTTCTGCTGAAAAACACGTTTTGACCTTTTCTGCACACTGGGGTTAAGAGCTGAGTGTGTGGGCTCTTCTGAGCCTTGCTGTTACATGGGGATTCAGTTGTCTGAAAAAACGCGTTTATTTCGGGCTGAAAAACACGTTTTGAAAAGTGTGCCGTTACTGCCCCATAACTTACATGGGGTTGACCAAACTTGAAGAAACATGTTTATTTCTGCTGAAAAACAAGTTTTGACCCCTTCTGCACACTGGGGTTAAGAGTTGAGTGTGTGGGCTCTTCTGAGCCTTGCTGTTACATGGGGATTCAGTTGTCTGAAAAAACGTGTTTATTTCGGGCTGAAAAACACGTTTTGAAAAGTGTGCAGTTACTGCCCCATAACTTACATGGGGTTGACCAAACTTGCAGAAACATGTTTATTTCTGCTGAAAAACACGTTTTGACCCTTTCTGCACACTGGGGTTAAGAGCTGAGTGTGTGGGCTCTTCTGAGCCTTGCTGTTACATGGGGATTCAGTTGTCTGAAAAAACGCGTTTATTTCGGGCTGAAAAACACGTTTTGAAAAGTGTGCCGTTACTGCCCCATAACTTACATGGGGTTGACCAAACTTGAAGAAACATGTTTATTTCTGCTGAAAAACAAGTTTTGACCCTTTCTGCACACTGGGGTTAAGAGCTGAGTGTGTCTGCTCTTCTGAGCCTTTCTGTTACATGGGGATTCAGTTGTCTGAAAAAACGCGTTTATTTCGGGCTGAAAAACATGTTTTGAAAAGTGTGCCGTTACTGCCCCATAACTTACATGGGGTTGACCAAACTTGCAGAAACATGTTTATTTCTGCTGAAAAACACGTTTTGACCCTTTCTGCACACTGGGGTTAAGAGCTGAGTGTGTGGGCTCTTCTTAGCCTTGCTGTTACATGGGGATTCAGTTGTCTGAAAAAACGTGTTTATTTCGGGCTGAAAAACACGTTTTGAAAAGTGTGCCGTTACTGCCCCATAACTTACATGGGGTTGACCAAACTTGAAGAAACATGTTTATTTCTGCTGAAAAACAAGTTTTGACCCTTTCTGCACACTGGGGTTAAGAGCTGAGTGTGTGGGCTCTTCTGAGCCTTGCTGTTACATGGGGATTCAGTTGTCTGAAAAAACGCGTTTATTTCGGGCTGAAAAACACGTTTTGAAAAGTGTGCCGTTAATGCCCCATAACTTACATGGGGTTGACCAACCTTGAAGAAACATGTTTATTTCTGCTGAAAAACACGTTTTGACCCTTTCTGCACACTGGGGTTAAGAGCTGAGTGTGTGGGCTCTTCTGAGCCTTGCTGTTACATGGGATTTCAGTTGTCTGAAAAAACGTGTTTATTTCGGGCTGAAAAACACGTTTTGAAAAGTGTGCCGTTACTGCCCCATAACTTACATGGGGTTGACCAAACTTGCAGAAACATGTTTATTTCTGCTGAAAAACACGTTTTGACCCTTTCTGCACACTGGGGTTAAGAGCTGAGTGTGTGGGCTCTTCTGAGCCTTGCTGTTACATGGGATTTCAGTTGTCTGAAAAAACGTGTTTATTTCGGGCTGAAAAACACGTTTTGAAAAGTGTGCCGTTACTGCCCCATAACTTACATGGGGTTGACCAAACTTGCAGAAACATGTTTATTTCTGCTGAAAAACACGTTTTGACCCTTTCTGCACACTGGGGTTAAGAGCTGAGTGTGTGGGCTCTTCTGAGCCTTGCTGTTACATGGGATTTCAGTTGTCTGAAAAAACGTGTTTATTTCGGGCTGAAAAACACGTTTTGAAAAGTGTGCCGTTACTGCCCCATAACTTACATGGGGTTGACCAAACTTGCAGAAACATGTTTATTTCTGCTGAAAAACACGTTTTGACCCTTTCTGCACACTGGGGTTAAGAGCTGAGTGTGTGGGCTCTTCTGAGCCTTGCTGTTACATGGGATTTCAGTTGTCTGAAAAAACGTGTTTATTTCGGGCTGAAAAACACGTTTTGAAAAGTGTGCCGTTACTGCCCCATAACTTACATGGGGTTGACCAAACTTGAAGAAACATGTTTATTTCTGCTGAAAAACACGTTTTGACCCTTTCTGCACACTGGGGTTAAGAGCTGAGTGTGTGGGCTCTTCTGAGCCTTGCTGTTACATGGGGATTCAGTTGTCTGAAAAAAACGCGTTTATTTCGGGCTGAAAAACACGTTTTGAAAAGTGTGCTGTTACTGCCCCAGAACTTACATGGGGTTGACCAAACTTGCAGAAACATGTTTATTTCTGCTGAAAAACACGTTTTGACCCTTTCTGCACACTGGGGTTAAGAGCTGAGTGTGTGGGCTCTTCTGAGCCTTGCTGTTACATGGGGATTCAGTTGTCTGAAAAAACGTGTTTATTTCGGGCTGAAAAACACGTTTTGAAAAGTGTGCAGTTACTGCCCCATAACTTACATGGGGTTGACCAAACTTGCAGAAACATGTTTATTTCTGCTGAAAAACACGTTTTGACCCTTTCTGCACACTGGGGTTAAGAGCTGAGTGTGTGGGCTCTTCTGAGCCTTGCTGTTACATGGGGATTCAGTTGTCTGAAAAAACGCGTTTATTTCGGGCTGAAAAACACGTTTTGAAAAGTGTGCCGTTACTGCCCCATAACTTACATGGGGTTGACCAAACTTGAAGAAACATGTTTATTTCTGCTGAAAAACACGTTTTGACCCATTCTGCACACTGGGGTTAAGGGCTGAGTGTGTGGGCACTTCTGAGCCTTGCTGTTACAAGTAGATTCAGTTGTCTGAAAAAACGCGTTTATTTCGGGCTGAAAAACACGTTTTGAAAAGTGTGATGTTACTGCCCCATAACTTACATGGGGTTGACCAAACTTGCAGAAACATGTTTATTTCTGCTGAAAAACACGTTTTGACCCTTTCTGCACACTGGGGTTAAGGGCTGAGTGTGTGGGCTCTTCTGAGCCTTGCTATTACAAGGAGATTCAGTTGTCTGAAAAAACGCGTTTATTTCGGCTGAAAAACATGTTTTGAAAAGTGTCTTGTTACTGCCCCATAACTTACATGGGGTTGACCAAACTTGCAGAAACATGTTTATTTCTGCTGAAAAACACGTTTTGACACTTTCTGTACACTGGGGTTAAGGGCTGAGTGTGTGGGCTCTTCTGAGCCTTGCTATTACAAGGAGATTCAGTTGTCTGAAAAAACGCGTTTATTTCGGGCTGAAAAACACGTTTTGAAAAGTGTCTTGTTACTGCCCCATAACTTACATGGGGTTGACCAAACTTGCAGAAACATGTTTATTTCTGCTGAAAAACACGTTTTGACCCTTTCTGCACACTGGGGTTAAGGGCTGAGTGTGTGGGCACTTCTGAGCCTTGCTGTTACAAGTAGATTCAGTTGTCTGAAAAAACGCGTTTATTTCGGGCTGAAAAACACGTTTTGAAAAGTGTGATGTTACTGCCCCATAACTTATATGGGGTTGACCAAACTTGCAGAAACATGTTTATTTCTGCTGAAAAACACGTTTTGACCCTTTCTGCACACTGGGGTTAAGGGCTGAGTGTGTGGGCACTTCTGAGCCTTGCTGTTACAAGTAGATTCAGCTGTCTGAAAAAACGCGTTTATTTCGGGCTGAAAAACACGTTTTGAAAAGTGTGATGTTACTGCCCCATAACTTACATGGGGTTGACCAAACTTGCAGAAACATGTTTATTTCTGCTGAGAAACACGTTTTGACCCTTTCTGCACACTGGGGTTAAGGGCTGAGTGTGTGGGCTCTTCTGAGCCTTGCTGTTACAAGGAGATTCAGTTGTCTGAAAAAACGCGTTTATTTCGGGCTGAAAAACACGTTTTGAAAAGTGTGATGTTACTGCCCCATAACTTACATGGGGTTGACCAAACTTGCAGAAACATGTTTATTTCTGCTGAAAAACACGTTTTGACCCTTTCTGCACACTGGGGTTAAGGGCTGAGTGTGTGGGCACTTCTGGCCTTGCTGTTACAAGTAGATTCAGCTGTCTGAAAAAACGCGTTTATTTCGGGCTGAAAAACACGTTTTGAAAAGTGTGATGTTACTGCCCCATAACTTATATGGGGTTGACCAAACTTGCAGAAACATGTTTATTTCTGCTGAAAAACACGTTTTGACCCTTTCTGCACACTGGGGTTAAGGGCTGAGTGTGTGGGCACTTCTGAGCCTTGCTGTTACAAGTAGATTCAGCTGTCTGAAAAAACGCGTTTATTTCGGGCTGAAAAACACGTTTTGAAAAGTGTGATGTTACTGCCCCATAACTTACATGGGGTTGACCAAACTTGCAGAAACATGTTTATTTCTGCTGAAAAACACGTTTTGACCCTTTCTGCACACTGGGGTTAAGGGCTTAGTGTGTGGGCTCTTCTGAGCCTTGCTGTTACAAGGAGATTCAGTTGTCTGAAAAACCGCGTTTATTTCGGGCTGAAAAACACGTTTTGAAAAGTGTGATGTTACTGCCCCATAACTTACATGGGGTTGACCAAACTTGCAGAAACATGTTTATTTCTGCTGAAAAACACGTTTTGACCCTTTCTGCACACTGGGGTTAAGGGCTGAGTGTGTGGGCACTTCTGAGTCTTGCTGTTACAAGGATATTCAGTTGTCTGAAAAAACGCGTTTATTTCGGGCTGAAAAACACGTTTTGAAAAGTGTGATGTTATTGCCCCATAACTTACATGGGGTTGACCAAACTTGCAGAAACATGTTTATTTCTGCTGAAAAACACGTTTTGACCCTTTCTGCACACTGGGGTTAAGGGCTGAGTGTGTGGGCACTTCTGAGTCTTGCTGTTACAAGGATATTCAGTTGTCTGAAAAAACGCGTTTATTTCGGGCTGAAAAACACGTTTTGAAAAGTGTGATGTTATTGCCCCATAACTTACATGGGGTTGACCAAACTTGCAGAAACATGTTTATTTCTGCTGAAAAACACGTTTTGACCCTTTCTGCACACTGGGGTTAAGGGCTGAGTGTGTGGGCTCTTCTGAGCCTTGCTGTTACAAGGAGATTCAGTTGTCTGAAAAAACGCGTTTATTTCGGGCTGAAAAACACGTTTTGAAAATTGTGATGTTACTGCCCCATAACTTACATGGGGTTGACCAAACTTGCAGAAACATGTTTATTTCTGCTGAAAAACACGTTTTGACCCTTTCTGCACACTGGGGTTAAGGGCTGATTGTGTGGGCTCTTCTGAGCCTTGCTGTTACAAGTAGATTCAGCTGTCTGAAAAAACGCGTTTATTTCGGGCTGAAAAACACGTTTTGAAAAGTGTGATGTAACTGCCCCATAACTTACATGGGGTTGACCAAACTTGCAGAAACATGTTTATTTCTGCTGAAAAACACGTTTTGACACTTTCTGCACACTGGGGTTAAGGGCTGAGTGTGTGGGCTCTTCTGAGCCTTGCTGTTACAAGGAGATTCAGTTGTCTGAAAAAACGTGTTTATTTCGGGCTGAAAAACACGTTTTGAAAAGTGTGATGTTACTGCCCCATAACTTACATGGGGTTGACCAAACTTGCAGAAACACGTTTATTTCTGCTGAAAAACACGTTTTGACCCTTTCTGCACACTGGGGTTAAGGGCTGAGTGTGTGGGCACTTCTGAGCCTTGCTGTTACAAGTAGATTCAGCTGTCTGAAAAAACGCGTTTATTTCGGGCTGAAAAACACGTTTTGAAAAGTGTGATGTAACTGCCCCATAACTTACATGGGGTTGACCAAACTTGCAGAAACGTGTTTATTTCTGCTGAAAAACACGTTTTGACCCTTTCTGCACACTGGGGTTAAGGGCTGAGTGTGTGGGCACTTCTGAGCCTTGCTGTTACAAGGAGATTCAGTTGTCTGAAAAAACGCGTTTATTTCTGGCTGAAAAACACGTTTTGAAAAGTGTGATGTTACTGCCCCATAACTTACATGGGGTTGACCAAACTTGCAGAAACATGTTTATTTCTGCTGAAAAACACGTTTTGACCCTTTCTGCACACTGGGGTTAAGGGCTGAGTGTGTGGGCTCTTCTGAGCCTTGCTGTTACAAGGAGATTCAGTTGTCTGAAAAAACGCGTTTATTTCGGGCTGAAAAACACGTTTTGAAAAGTGTCTTGTTACTGCCCCATAACTTACATGGGGTTGACCAAACTTGCAGAAACATGTTTATTTCTGCTGAAAAACACGTTTTGACCCTTTCTGCACACTGGGGTTAAGGGCTGAGTGTGTGGGCTCTTCTGAGCCTTGCTGTTACAAGGAGATTCAGTTGTCTGAAAAAACGCGTTTATTTCGGGCTGAAAAACACGTTTTGAAAAGTGTGATGTTACTGCCCCATAACTTACATGGGGTTGACCAAACTTGCAGAAACATGTTTATTTCTGCTGAAAAACACGTTTTGACACTTTCTGTACACTGGGGTTAAGGGCTGAGTGTGTGGGCTCTTCTGAGCCTTGCTGTTACAAGTAGATTCAGTTGTCTGAAAAAACGCGTTTATTTCGGGCTCAAAAACACGTTTTGAAAAGTGTCTTGTTACTGCCCCATAACTTACATGGGGTTGACCAAACTTGCAGAAACATGTTTATTTCTGCTGAAAAACACGTTTTGACACTTTCTGCACACTGGGGTTAAGGGCTGAGTGTGTGGGCTCTTCTGAGCCTTGCTATTACAAGGAGATTCAGTTGTCTGAAAAAACGCGTTTATTTCGGGCTGAAAAACACGTTTTGAAAAGTGTCTTGTTACTGCCCCATAACTTACATGGGGTTGACCAAACTTGCAGAAACATGTTTATTTCTGCTGAAAAACACGTTTTGACCCTTTCTGCACACTGGGGTTAAGGGCTGAGTGTGTGGGCACTTCTGAGCCTTGCTGTTACAAGTAGATTCAGTTGACTGAAAAAACGTGTTTATTTCGGGCTGAAAAACACGTTTTGAAAAGTGTGCCGTTACTGCCCCATAACTTACATGGGGTTGACCAAACTTGAAGAAACATGTTTATTTCTGCTGAAAAACAAGTTTTGACCCTTTCTGCACACTGGGGTTAAGAGCTGAGTGTGTGGGCTCTTCTGAGCCTTGCTGTTACATGGGGATTCAGTTGTCTGAAAAAACGCGTTTATTTCGGGCTGAAAAACACGTTTTGAAAAGTGTGCCGTTACTGCCCCATAACTTACATGGGGTTGACCAAACTTGAAGAAACATGTTTATTTCTGCTGAAAAACAAGTTTTGACCCTTTCTGCACACTGGGGTTAAGAGCTGAGTGTGTGGGCTCTTCTGAGCCTTGCTGTTACATGGGGATTCAGTTGTCTGAAAAAACGCGTTTATTTCGGGCTGAAAAACATGTTTTGAAAAGTGTGCCGTTACTGCCCCATAACTTACATGGGGTTGACCAAACTTGCAGAAACATGTTTATTTCTGCTGAAAAACACGTTTTGACCCTTTCTGCACACTGGGGTTAAGAGCTGAGTGTGTGGACTCTTCTGAGCCTTGCTGTTACATGGGGATTCAGTTGTCTGAAAAAACGCGTTTATTTCGGGCTGAAAAACATGTTTTGAAAAGTGTGCCGTTACTGCCCCATAACTTACATGGGGTTGACCAAACTTGCAGAAACATGTTTATTTCTGCTGAAAAACACGTTTTGACCCTTTCTGCACACTGGGGTTAAGAGCTGAGTGTGTGGACTCTTCTGAGCCTTGCTGTTACATGGGGATTCAGTTGTCTGAAAAAACGCTTTTATTTCAGGCTGAAAAACACGTTTTGAAAAGTGTGCCGTTACTGCCCCATAACTTACATGGGGTTGACCAAACTTGCAGAAACATGTTTATTTCTGCTGAAAAACACGTTTTGACCCTTTCTGCACACTGGGGTTAAGAGCTGAGTGTGTGGGCTCTTCTGAGCCTTGCTGTTACATGGGGATTCAGTTGTCTGAAAAAAACGCGTTTATTTCGGGCTGAAAAACACGTTTTGAAAAGTGTGCTGTTACTGCCCCAGAACTTACATGGGGTTGACCAAAGTTGCAGAAACATGTTTATTTCTGCTGAAAAACACGTTTTGACCCTTTCTGCACACTGGGGTTAAGAGCTGAGTGTGTGGGCTCTTCTGAGCCTTGCTGTTACATGGGGATTCAGTTTTCTGAAAAAACGCGTTTATTTCGGGCTGAAAAACACGTTTTGAAAAGTGTACCGTTACTGCCCCATAACTTACATGGGGTTGACCAAACTTGCAGAAACATGTTTATTTCTGCTGAAAAACACGTTTTGACCCTTTCTGCACACTGGGGTTAAGAGCTGAGTGTGTGGGCTCTTCTGAGCCTTGCTGTTACATGGGGATTCAGTTGTCTGAAAAAACGCGTTTATTTCGGGCTGAAAAACACGTTTTGAAAAGTGTGCCGTTACTGCCCCATAACTTACATGGGGTTGACCAAACTTGAAGAAACATGTTTATTTCTGCTGAAAAACAAGTTTTGACCCTTTCTGCACACTGGGGTTAAGAGTTGAGTGTGTGGGCTCTTCTGAGCCTTGCTGTTACATGGGGATTCAGTTGTCTGAAAAAACGTGTTTATTTCGGGCTGAAAAACACGTTTTGAAAAGTGTGCAGTTACTGCCCCATAACTTACATGGGGTTGACCAAACTTGCAGAAACATGTTTATTTCTGCTGAAAAACACGTTTTGACCCTTTCTGCACACTGGGGTTAAGAGCTGAGTGTGTGGGCTCTTCTGAGCCTTGCTGTTACATGGGGATTCAGTTGTCTGAAAAAACGCGTTTATTTCGGGCTGAAAAACACGTTTTGAAAAGTGTGCCGTTACTGCCCCATAACTTACATGGGGTTGACCAAACTTGAAGAAACATGTTTATTTCTGCTGAAAAACAAGTTTTGACCCTTTCTGCACACTGGGGTTAAGAGCTGAGTGTGTGGGCTCTTCTGAGCCTTTCTGTTACATGGGGATTCAGTTGTCTGAAAAAACGCGTTTATTTCGGGCTGAAAAACATGTTTTGAAAAGTGTGCCGTTACTGCCCCATAACTTACATGGGGTTGACCAAACTTGCAGAAACATGTTTATTTCTGCTGAAAAACACGTTTTGACCCTTTCTGCACACTGGGGTTAAGAGCTGAGTGTGTGGGCTCTTCTGAGCCTTGCTGTTACATGGGGATTCAGTTGTCTGAAAAAACGTGTTTATTTCGGGCTGAAAAACACGTTTTGAAAAGTGTGCCGTTACTGCCCCATAACTTACATGGGGTTGACCAAACTTGAAGAAACATGTTTATTTCTGCTGAAAAACAAGTTTTAACTTTTTCTGCACACTGGGGTTAAGAGCTGAGTGTGTGGGCTCTTCTGAGCCTTGCTGTTACATGGGGATTCAGTTGTCTGAAAAAACGCGTTTATTTCGGGCTGAAAAACACGTTTTGAAAAGTGTGCCGTTAATGCCCCATAACTTACATGGGGTTGACCAACCTTGAAGAAACATGTTTATTTCTGCTGAAAAACACGTTTTGACCCTTTCTGCACACTGGGGTTAAGAGCTGAGTGTGTGGGCTCTTCTGAGCCTTGCTGTTACATGGGATTTCAGTTGTCTGAAAAAACGCGTTTATTTCGGGCTGAAAAACACGTTTTGAAAAGTGTGCCGTTACTGCCCCAGAACTTACATGGGGTTGACCAAACTTGCAGAAACATGTTTATTTCTGCTGAAAAAAACATTTTGACTCTTTCTGCACACTGGGGTTAAGAGCTGAGTGTGTGGGATCTTCTGAGCCTTGCTGTTACATGGGGATTCAGTTGTCTGAAAAAACGCGTTTATTTCGGGCTGAAAAACACGTTTTGAAAAGTGTGCCGTTACTGCCCCATAACTTACATGGGGTTGACCAAACTTGAAGAAACATGTTTATTTCTGCTGAAAAACACGTTTTGACCTTTTCTGCACACTGGGGTTAAGAGCTGAGTGTGTGGGCTCTTCTGAGCCTTGCTGTTACATGGGGATTCAGTTGTCTGAAAAAACGCGTTTATTTCGGGCTGAAAAACACGTTTTGAAAAGTGTGCCGTTACTGCCCCATAACTTACATGGGGTTGACCAAACTTGAAGAAACATGTTTATTTCTGCTGAAAAACAAGTTTTGACCCTTTCTGCACACTGGGGTTAAGAGTTGAGTGTGTGGGCTCTTCTGAGCCTTGCTGTTACATGGGGATTCAGTTGTCTGAAAAAACGTGTTTATTTCGGGCTGAAAAACACGTTTTGAAAAGTGTGCAGTTACTGCCCCATAACTTACATGGGGTTGACCAAACTTGCAGAAACATGTTTATTTCTGCTGAAAAACACGTTTTGACCCTTTCTGCACACTGGGGTTAAGAGCTGAGTGTGTGGGCTCTTCTGAGCCTTGCTGTTACATGGGGATTCAGTTGTCTGAAAAAACGCGTTTATTTCGGGCTGAAAAACACGTTTTGAAAAGTGTGCCGTTACTGCCCCATAACTTACATGGGGTTGACCAAACTTGAAGAAACATGTTTATTTCTGCTGAAAAACAAGTTTTGACCCTTTCTGCACACTGGGGTTAAGAGCTGAGTGTGTGGGCTCTTCTGAGCCTTTCTGTTACATGGGGATTCAGTTGTCTGAAAAAACGCGTTTATTTCGGGCTGAAAAACATGTTTTGAAAAGTGTGCCGTTACTGCCCCATAACTTACATGGGGTTGACCAAACTTGCAGAAACATGTTTATTTCTGCTGAAAAACACGTTTTGACCCTTTCTGCACACTGGGGTTAAGAGCTGAGTGTGTGGGCTCTTCTGAGCCTTGCTGTTACATGGGGATTCAGTTGTCTGAAAAAACGTGTTTATTTCGGGCTGAAAAACACGTTTTGAAAAGTGTGCCGTTACTGCCCCATAACTTACATGGGGTTGACCAAACTTGAAGAAACATGTTTATTTCTGCTGAAAAACAAGTTTTAACTTTTTCTGCACACTGGGGTTAAGAGCTGAGTGTGTGGGCTCTTCTGAGCCTTGCTGTTACATGGGGATTCAGTTGTCTGAAAAAACGCGTTTATTTCGGGCTGAAAAACACGTTTTGAAAAGTGTGCCGTTACTGCCCCATAACTTACATGGGGTTGACCAAACTTGAAGAAACATGTTTATTTCTGCTGAAGAACACGTTTTGACCTTTTCTGCACACTGGGGTTAAGAGCTGAGTGTGTGGGCTCTTCTGAGCCTTGCTGTTACATGGGGATTCAGTTGTCTGAAAAAACGCGTTTATTTCGGGCTGAAAAACACGTTTTGAAAAGTGTGCCGTTAATGCCCCATAACTTACATGGGGTTGACCAACCTTGAAGAAACATGTTTATTTCTGCTGAAAAACACGTTTTGACCCTTTCTGCACACTGGGGTTAAGAGCTGAGTGTGTGGGCTCTTCTGAGCCTTGCTGTTACATGGGATTTCAGTTGTCTGAAAAAACGCGTTTATTTCGGGCTGAAAAACACGTTTTGAAAAGTGTGCCGTTACTGCCCCAGAACTTACATGGGGTTGACCAAACTTGCAGAAACATGTTTATTTCTGCTGAAAAAAACATTTTGACTCTTTCTGCACACTGGGGTTAAGAGCTGAGTGTGTGGGATCTTCTGAGCCTTGCTGTTACATGGGGATTCAGTTGTCTGAAAAAACGCGTTTATTTCGGGCTGAAAAACACGTTTTGAAAAGTGTGCCGTTACTGCCCCATAACTTACATGGGGTTGACCAAACTTGAAGAAACATGTTTATTTCTGCTGAAAAACACGTTTTGACCTTTTCTGCACACTGGGGTTAAGAGCTGAGTGTGTGGGCTCTTCTGAGCCTTGCTGTTACATGGGGATTCAGTTGTCTGAAAAAACGCGTTTATTTCGGGCTGAAAAACACGTTTTGAAAAGTGTGCCGTTACTGCCCCATAACTTACATGGGGTTGACCAAACTTGAAGAAACATGTTTATTTCTGCTGAAAAACAAGTTTTGACCCTTTCTGCACACTGGGGTTAAGAGTTGAGTGTGTGGGCTCTTCTGAGCCTTGCTGTTACATGGGGATTCAGTTGTCTGAAAAAACGTGTTTATTTCGGGCTGAAAAACACGTTTTGAAAAGTGTGCAGTTACTGCCCCATAACTTACATGGGGTTGACCAAACTTGCAGAAACATGTTTATTTCTGCTGAAAAACACGTTTTGACCCTTTCTGCACACTGGGGTTAAGAGCTGAGTGTGTGGGCTCTTCTGAGCCTTGCTGTTACATGGGGATTCAGTTGTCTGAAAAAACGCGTTTATTTCGGGCTGAAAAACACGTTTTGAAAAGTGTGCCGTTACTGCCCCATAACTTACATGGGGTTGACCAAACTTGAAGAAACATGTTTATTTCTGCTGAAAAACACGTTTTGACCTTTTCTGCACACTGGGGTTAAGAGCTGAGTGTGTGGGCTCTTCTGAGCCTTGCTGTTACATGGGGATTCAGTTGTCTGAAAAAACGCGTTTATTTCGGGCTGAAAAACACGTTTTGAAAAGTGTGCCGTTACTGCCCCATAACTTACATGGGGTTGATCAAACTTGAAGAAACATGTTTATTTCTGCTGAAAAACAAGTTTTGACCCTTTCTGCACACTGGGGTTAAGAGTTGAGTGTGTGGGCTCTTCTGAGCCTTGCTGTTACATGGGGATTCAGTTGTCTGAAAAAACGTGTTTATTTCGGGCTGAAAAACACGTTTTGAAAAGTGTGCAGTTACTGCCCCATAACTTACATGGGGTTGACCAAACTTGCAGAAACATGTTTATTTCTGCTGAAAAACACGTTTTGACCCTTTCTGCACACTGGGGTTAAGAGCTGAGTGTGTGGGCTCTTCTGAGCCTTGCTGTTACATGGGGATTCAGTTGTCTGAAAAAACGCGTTTATTTCGGGCTGAAAAACACGTTTTGAAAAGTGTGCCGTTACTGCCCCATAACTTACATGGGGTTGACCAAACTTGAAGAAACATGTTTATTTCTGCTGAAAAACAAGTTTTGACCCTTTCTGCACACTGGGGTTAAGAGCTGAGTGTGTGGGCTCTTCTGAGCCTTTCTGTTACATGGGGATTCAGTTGTCTGAAAAAACGCGTTTATTTCGGGCTGAAAAACATGTTTTGAAAAGTGTGCCGTTACTGCCCCATAACTTACATGGGGTTGACCAAACTTGCAGAAACATGTTTATTTCTGCTGAAAAACACGTTTTGACCCTTTCTGCACACTGGGGTTAAGAGCTGAGTGTGTGGGCTCTTCTTAGCCTTGCTGTTACATGGGGATTCAGTTGTCTGAAAAAACGTGTTTATTTCGGGCTGAAAAACACGTTTTGAAAAGTGTGCCGTTACTGCCCCATAACTTACATGGGGTTGACCAAACTTGAAGAAACATGTTTATTTCTGCTGAAAAACAAGTTTTGACCCTTTCTGCACACTGGGGTTAAGAGCTGAGTGTGTGGGCTCTTCTGAGCCTTGCTGTTACATGGGGATTCAGTTGTCTGAAAAAACGCGTTTATTTCGGGCTGAAAAACACGTTTTGAAAAGTGTGCCGTTAATGCCCCATAACTTACATGGGGTTGACCAACCTTGAAGAAACATGTTTATTTCTGCTGAAAAACACGTTTTGACCCTTTCTGCACACTGGGGTTAAGAGCTGAGTGTGTGGGCTCTTCTGAGCCTTGCTGTTACATGGGATTTCAGTTGTCTGAAAAAACGTGTTTATTTCGGGCTGAAAAACACGTTTTGAAAAGTGTGCCGTTACTGCCCCATAACTTACATGGGGTTGACCAAACTTGCAGAAACATGTTTATTTCTGCTGAAAAACACGTTTTGACCCTTTCTGCACACTGGGGTTAAGAGCTGAGTGTGTGGGCTCTTCTGAGCCTTGCTGTTACATGGGGATTCAGTTGTCTGAAAAAACGCGTTTATTTCGGGCTGAAAAACACGTTTTGAAAAGTGTGCCGTTACTGCCCCATAACTTACATGGGGTTGACCAAACTTGCAGAAACATGTTTATTTCTGCTGAAAAACACGTTTTGACCCTTTCTGCACACTGGAGTTAAGAGCTGAGTGTGTGGGCTCTTCTGAGCCTTGCTGTTACATGGGATTTCAGTTGTCTGAAAAAACGCGTTTATTTCGGGCTGAAAAACACGTTTTGAAAAGTGTGCCGTTACTGCCCCATAACTTACATGGGGTTGACCAAACTTGCAGAAACATGTTTATTTCTGGTGAAAAACACGTTTTGACTCTTCTGCACACTGGGGTTAAGAGCTGAGTGTGTGGGCTCTTCTGAGCCTTGCTGTTACATGGGGATTCAGTTGTCTGAAAAAAACGCGTTTATTTCGGGCTGAAAAACACGTTTTGAAAAGTGTGCTGTTACTGCCCCAGAACTTACATGGGGTTGACCAAACTTGCAGAAACATGTTTATTTCTGCTGAAAAACACGTTTTGACCCTTTCTGCACACTGGGGTTAAGAGCTGAGTGTGTGGGCTCTTCTGAGCCTTGCTGTTACATGGGGATTCAGTTGTCTGAAAAAACGCGTTTATTTCGGGCTGAAAAACACGTTTTGAAAAGTGTGCCGTTACTGCCCCATAACTTACATGGGGTTGACCAAACTTGAAGAAACATGTTTATTTCTGCTGAAAAACAAGTTTTGACCCTTTCTGCACACTGGGGTTAAGAGTTGAGTGTGTGGGCTCTTCTGAGCCTTGCTGTTACATGGGGATTCAGTTGTCTGAAAAAACGTGTTTATTTCGGGCTGAAAAACACGTTTTGAAAAGTGTGCAGTTACTGCCCCATAACTTACATGGGGTTGACCAAACTTGCAGAAACATGTTTATTTCTGCTGAAAAACACGTTTTGACCCTTTCTGCACACTGGGGTTAAGAGCTGAGTGTGTGGGCTCTTCTGAGCCTTGCTGTTACATGGGGATTCAGTTGTCTGAAAAAACGCGTTTATTTCGGGCTGAAAAACACGTTTTGAAAAGTGTGCCGTTACTGCCCCATAACTTACATGGGGTTGACCAAACTTGAAGAAACATGTTTATTTCTGCTGAAAAACAAGTTTTGACCCTTTCTGCACACTGGGGTTAAGAGCTGAGTGTGTGGGCTCTTCTGAGCCTTTCTGTTACATGGGGATTCAGTTGTCTGAAAAAACGCGTTTATTTCGGGCTGAAAAACATGTTTTGAAAAGTGTGCCGTTACTGCCCCATAACTTACATGGGGTTGACCAAACTTGCAGAAACATGTTTATTTCTGCTGAAAAACACGTTTTGACCCTTTCTGCACACTGGGGTTAAGAGCTGAGTGTGTGGGCTCTTCTGAGCCTTGCTGTTACATGGGGATTCAGTTGTCTGAAAAAACGTGTTTATTTCGGGCTGAAAAACACGTTTTGAAAAGTGTGCCGTTACTGCCCCATAACTTACATGGGGTTGACCAAACTTGAAGAAACATGTTTATTTCTGCTGAAAAACAAGTTATGACCCTTTCTGCACACTGGGGTTAAGAGCTGAGTGTGTGGGCTCTTCTGAGCCTTGCTGTTACATGGGGATTCAGTTGTCTGAAAAAACGTGTTTATTTCGGGCTGAAAAACACGTTTTGAAAAGTGTGCCGTTACTGCCCCATAACTTACATGGGGTTGACCAAACTTGAAGAAACATGTTTATTTCTGCTGAAAAACAAGTTTTAACTTTTTCTGCACACTGGGGTTAAGAGCTGAGTGTGTGGGCTCTTCTGAGCCTTGCTGTTACATGGGGATTCAGTTGTCTGAAAAAACGCGTTTATTTCGGGCTGAAAAACACGTTTTGAAAAGTGTGCCGTTACTGCCCCATAACTTACATGGGGTTGACCAAACTTGAAGAAACATGTTTATTTCTGCTGAAGAACACGTTTTGACCTTTTCTGCACACTGGGGTTAAGAGCTGAGTGTGTGGGCTCTTCTGAGCCTTGCTGTTACATGGGGATTCAGTTGTCTGAAAAAACGCGTTTATTTCGGGCTGAAAAACACGTTTTGAAAAGTGTGCCGTTAATGCCCCATAACTTACATGGGGTTGACCAACCTTGAAGAAACATGTTTATTTCTGCTGAAAAACACGTTTTGACCCTTTCTGCACACTGGGGTTAAGAGCTGAGTGTGTGGGCTCTTCTGAGCCTTGCTGTTACATGGGATTTCAGTTGTCTGAAAAAACGCGTTTATTTCGGGCTGAAAAACACGTTTTGAAAAGTGTGCCGTTACTGCCCCAGAACTTACATGGGGTTGACCAAACTTGCAGAAACATGTTTATTTCTGCTGAAAAAAACATTTTGACTCTTTCTGCACACTGGGGTTAAGAGCTGAGTGTGTGGGATCTTCTGAGCCTTGCTGTTACATGGGGATTCAGTTGTCTGAAAAAACGCGTTTATTTCGGGCTGAAAAACACGTTTTGAAAAGTGTGCCGTTACTGCCCCATAACTTACATGGGGTTGACCAAACTTGAAGAAACATGTTTATTTCTGCTGAAAAACACGTTTTGACCTTTTCTGCACACTGGGGTTAAGAGCTGAGTGTGTGGGCTCTTCTGAGCCTTGCTGTTACATGGGGATTCAGTTGTCTGAAAAAACGCGTTTATTTCGGGCTGAAAAACACGTTTTGAAAAGTGTGCCGTTACTGCCCCATAACTTACATGGGGTTGACCAAACTTGAAGAAACATGTTTATTTCTGCTGAAAAACAAGTTTTGACCCTTTCTGCACACTGGGGTTAAGAGTTGAGTGTGTGGGCTCTTCTGAGCCTTGCTGTTACATGGGGATTCAGTTGTCTGAAAAAACGTGTTTATTTCGGGCTGAAAAACACGTTTTGAAAAGTGTGCAGTTACTGCCCCATAACTTACATGGGGTTGACCAAACTTGCAGAAACATGTTTATTTCTGCTGAAAAACACGTTTTGACCCTTTCTGCACACTGGGGTTAAGAGCTGAGTGTGTGGGCTCTTCTGAGCCTTGCTGTTACATGGGGATTCAGTTGTCTGAAAAAACGCGTTTATTTCGGGCTGAAAAACACGTTTTGAAAAGTGTGCCGTTACTGCCCCATAACTTACATGGGGTTGACCAAACTTGAAGAAACATGTTTATTTCTGCTGAAAAACAAGTTTTGACCCTTTCTGCACACTGGGGTTAAGAGCTGAGTGTGTGGGCTCTTCTGAGCCTTTCTGTTACATGGGGATTCAGTTGTCTGAAAAAACGCGTTTATTTCGGGCTGAAAAACATGTTTTGAAAAGTGTGCCGTTACTGCCCCATAACTTACATGGGGTTGACCAAACTTGCAGAAACATGTTTATTTCTGCTGAAAAACACGTTTTGACCCTTTCTGCACACTGGGGTTAAGAGCTGAGTGTGTGGGCTCTTCTTAGCCTTGCTGTTACATGGGGATTCAGTTGTCTGAAAAAACGTGTTTATTTCGGGCTGAAAAACACGTTTTGAAAAGTGTGCCGTTACTGCCCCATAACTTACATGGGGTTGACCAAACTTGAAGAAACATGTTTTTTTCTGCTGAAAAACAAGTTTTGACCCTTTCTGCACACTGGGGTTAAGAGCTGAGTGTGTGGGCTCTTCTGAGCCTTGCTGTTACATGGGGATTCAGTTGTCTGAAAAAACGCGTTTATTTCGGGCTGAAAAACACGTTTTGAAAAGTGTGCCGTTAATGCCCCATAACTTACATGGGGTTGACCAACCTTGAAGAAACATGTTTATTTCTGCTGAAAAACACGTTTTGACCCTTTCTGCACACTGGGGTTAAGAGCTGAGTGTGTGGGCTCTTCTGAGCCTTGCTGTTACATGGGATTTCAGTTGTCTGAAAAAACGTGTTTATTTCGGGCTGAAAAACACGTTTTGAAAAGTGTGCCGTTACTGCCCCATAACTTACATGGGGTTGACCAAACTTGCAGAAACATGTTTATTTCTGCTGAAAAACACGTTTTGACCCTTTCTGCACACTGGGGTTAAGAGCTGAGTGTGTGGGCTCTTCTGAGCCTTGCTGTTACATGGGGATTCAGTTGTCTGAAAAAACGCGTTTATTTCGGGCTGAAAAACACGTTTTGAAAAGGGTGCTGTTACTGCCCCAGAACTTACATGGGGTTGACCAAACTTGCAGAAACATGTTTATTTCTGCTGAAAAAAACATTTTGACTCTTTCTGCACACTGGGGTTAAGAGCTGAGTGTGTGGGATCTTCTGAGCCTTGCTGTTACATGGGGATTCAGTTGTCTGAAAAAACGCGTTTATTTCGGGCTGAAAAACACGTTTTGAAAAGTGTGCCGTTACTGCCCCATAACTTACATGGGGTTGACCAAACTTGCAGAAACATGTTTATTTCTGGTGAAAAACACGTTTTGACTCTTCTGCACACTGGGGTTAAGAGCTGAGTGTGTGGGCTCTTCTGAGCCTTGCTGTTACATGGGGATTCAGTTGTCTGAAAAAAACGCGTTTATTTCGGGCTGAAAAACACGTTTTGAAAAGTGTGCTGTTACTGCCCCAGAACTTACATGGGGTTGACCAAACTTGCAGAAACATGTTTATTTCTGCTGAAAAACACGTTTTGACCCTTTCTGCACACTGGGGTTAAGAGCTGAGTGTGTGGGCTCTTCTGAGCCTTGCTGTTACATGGGGATTCAGTTGTCTGAAAAAACGCGTTTATTTCGGGCTGAAAAACACGTTTTGAAAAGTGTGCCGTTACTGCCCCATAACTTACATGGGGTTGACCAAACTTGAAGAAACATGTTTATTTCTGCTGAAAAACAAGTTTTGACCCTTTCTGCACACTGGGGTTAAGAGTTGAGTGTGTGGGCTCTTCTGAGCCTTGCTGTTACATGGGGATTCAGTTGTCTGAAAAAACGTGTTTATTTCGGGCTGAAAAACACGTTTTGAAAAGTGTGCAGTTACTGCCCCATAACTTACATGGGGTTGACCAAACTTGCAGAAACATGTTTATTTCTGCTGAAAAACACGTTTTGACCCTTTCTGCACACTGGGGTTAAGAGCTGAGTGTGTGGGCTCTTCTGAGCCTTGCTGTTACATGGGGATTCAGTTGTCTGAAAAAACGCGTTTATTTCGGGCTGAAAAACACGTTTTGAAAAGTGTGCCGTTACTGCCCCATAACTTACATGGGGTTGACCAAACTTGAAGAAACATGTTTATTTCTGCTGAAAAACAAGTTTTGACCCTTTCTGCACACTGGGGTTAAGAGCTGAGTGTGTGGGCTCTTCTGAGCCTTTCTGTTACATGGGGATTCAGTTGTCTGAAAAAACGCGTTTATTTCGGGCTGAAAAACATGTTTTGAAAAGTGTGCCGTTACTGCCCCATAACTTACATGGGGTTGACCAAACTTGCAGAAACATGTTTATTTCTGCTGAAAAACACGTTTTGAAAAGTGTGCCGTTACTGCCCCATAACTTACATGGGGTTGACCAAACTTGAAGAAACATGTTTATTTCTGCTGAAAAACAAGTTTTGACCCTTTCTGCACACTGGGGTTAAGAGTTGAGTGTGTGGGCTCTTCTGAGCCTTGCTGTTACATGGGGATTCAGTTGTCTGAAAAAACGTGTTTATTTCGGGCTGAAAAACACGTTTTGAAAAGTGTGCAGTTACTGCCCCATAACTTACATGGGGTTGACCAAACTTGCAGAAACATGTTTATTTCTGCTGAAAAACACGTTTTGACCCTTTCTGCACACTGGGGTTAAGAGCTGAGTGTGTGGGCTCTTCTGAGCCTTTCTGTTACATGGGGATTCAGTTGTCTGAAAAAACGCGTTTATTTCGGGCTGAAAAACATGTTTTGAAAAGTGTGCCGTTACTGCCCCATAACTTACATGGGGTTGACCAAACTTGCAGAAACATGTTTATTTCTGCTGAAAAACACGTTTTGACCCTTTCTGCACACTGGGGTTAAGAGCTGAGTGTGTGGGCTCTTCTGAGCCTTGCTGTTACATGGGGATTCAGTTGTCTGAAAAAACGCGTTTATTTCGGGCTGAAAAACACGTTTTGAAAAGTGTGCCGTTACTGCCCCATAACTTACATGGGGTTGACCAAACTTGAAGAAACATGTTTATTTCTGCTGAAAAACAAGTTTTGACCCTTTCTGCACACTGGGGTTAAGAGTTGAGTGTGTGGGCTCTTCTGAGCCTTGCTGTTACATGGGGATTCAGTTGTCTGAAAAAACGTGTTTATTTCGGGCTGAAAAACACGTTTTGAAAAGTGTGCAGTTACTGCCCCATAACTTACATGGGGTTGACCAAACTTGCAGAAACATGTTTATTTCTGCTGAAAAACACGTTTTGACCCTTTCTGCACACTGGGGTTAAGAGCTGAGTGTGTGGGCTCTTCTGAGCCTTGCTGTTACATGGGGATTCAGTTGTCTGAAAAAACGCGTTTATTTCGGGCTGAAAAACACGTTTTGAAAAGTGTGCCGTTACTGCCCCATAACTTACATGGGGTTGACCAAACTTGAAGAAACATGTTTATTTCTGCTGAAAAACAAGTTTTGACCCTTTCTGCACACTGGGGTTAAGAGCTGAGTGTGTGGGCTCTTCTGAGCCTTTCTGTTACATGGGGATTCAGTTGTCTGAAAAAACGCGTTTATTTCGGGCTGAAAAACATGTTTTGAAAAGTGTGCCGTTACTGCCCCATAACTTACATGGGGTTGACCAAACTTGCAGAAACATGTTTATTTCTGCTGAAAAACACGTTTTGAAAAGTGTGCCGTTACTGCCCCATAACTTACATGGGGTTGACCAAACTTGAAGAAACATGTTTATTTCTGCTGAAAAACAAGTTTTGACCCTTTCTGCACACTGGGGTTAAGAGTTGAGTGTGTGGGCTCTTCTGAGCCTTGCTGTTACATGGGGATTCAGTTGTCTGAAAAAACGTGTTTATTTCGGGCTGAAAAACACGTTTTGAAAAGTGTGCAGTTACTGCCCCATAACTTACATGGGGTTGACCAAACTTGCAGAAACATGTTTATTTCTGCTGAAAAACACGTTTTGACCCTTTCTGCACACTGGGGTTAAGAGCTGAGTGTGTGGGCTCTTCTGAGCCTTTCTGTTACATGGGGATTCAGTTGTCTGAAAAAACGCGTTTATTTCGGGCTGAAAAACATGTTTTGAAAAGTGTGCCGTTACTGCCCCATAACTTACATGGGGTTGACCAAACTTGCAGAAACATGTTTATTTCTGCTGAAAAACACGTTTTGACCCTTTCTGCACACTGGGGTTAAGAGCTGAGTGTGTGGGCTCTTCTGAGCCTTGCTGTTACATGGGGATTCAGTTGTCTGAAAAAACGTGTTTATTTCGGGCTGAAAAACACGTTTTGAAAAGTGTGCCGTTACTGCCCCATAACTTACATGGGGTTGACCAAACTTGAAGAAACATGTTTATTTCTGCTGAAAAACAAGTTATGACCCTTTCTGCACACTGGGGTTAAGAGCTGAGTGTGTGGGCTCTTCTGAGCCTTGCTGTTACATGGGGATTCAGTTGTCTGAAAAAACGCGTTTATTTCGGGCTGAAAAACACGTTTTGAAAAGTGTGCCGTTACTGCCCCATAACTTACATGGGGTTGACCAAACTTGAAGAAACATGTTTATTTCTGCTGAAGAACACGTTTTGACCTTTTCTGCACACTGGGGTTAAGAGCTGAGTGTGTGGGCTCTTCTGAGCCTTGCTGTTACATGGGGATTCAGTTGTCTGAAAAAACGCGTTTATTTCGGGCTGAAAAACACGTTTTGAAAAGTGTGCCGTTAATGCCCCATAACTTACATGGGGTTGACCAACCTTGAAGAAACATGTTTATTTCTGCTGAAAAACACGTTTTGACCCTTTCTGCACACTGGGGTTAAGAGCTGAGTGTGTGGGCTCTTCTGAGCCTTGCTGTTACATGGGATTTCAGTTGTCTGAAAAAACGCGTTTATTTCGGGCTGAAAAACACGTTTTGAAAAGTGTGCCGTTACTGCCCCATAACTTACATGGGGTTGACCAACCTTGAAGAAACATGTTTATTTCTGCTGAAAAACACGTTTTGACCCTTTCTGCACACTGGGGTTAAGAGCTGAGTGTGTGGGCTCTTCTGAGCCTTGCTGTTACATGGGATTTCAGTTGTCTGAAAAAACGCGTTTATTTCGGGCTGAAAAACACGTTTTGAAAAGTGTGCCGTTACTGCCCCATAACTTACATGGGGTTGACCAAACTTGAAGAAACATGTTTATTTCTGCTGAAAAACACGTTTTGACCTTTTCTGCACACTGGGGTTAAGAGCTGAGTGTGTGGGCTCTTCTGAGCCTTGCTGTTACATGGGGATTCAGTTGTCTGAAAAAACGCGTTTATTTCGGGCTGAAAAACACGTTTTGAAAAGTGTGCCGTTACTGCCCCATAACTTACATGGGGTTGACCAAACTTGAAGAAACATGTTTATTTCTGCTGAAAAACAAGTTTTGACCCTTTCTGCACACTGGGGTTAAGAGTTGAGTGTGTGGGCTCTTCTGAGCCTTGCTGTTACATGGGGATTCAGTTGTCTGAAAAAACGTGTTTATTTCGGGCTGAAAAACACGTTTTGAAAAGTGTGCAGTTACTGCCCCATAACTTACATGGGGTTGACCAAACTTGCAGAAACATGTTTATTTCTGCTGAAAAACACGTTTTGACCCTTTCTGCACACTGGGGTTAAGAGCTGAGTGTGTGGGCTCTTCTGAGCCTTGCTGTTACATGGGGATTCAGTTGTCTGAAAAAACGCGTTTATTTCGGGCTGAAAAACATGTTTTGAAAAGTGTGCCGTTACTGCCCCATAACTTACATGGGGTTGACCAAACTTGCAGAAACATGTTTATTTCTGCTGAAAAACACGTTTTGACCCTTTCTGCACACTGGGGTTAAGAGCTGAGTGTGTGGGCTCTTCTTAGCCTTGCTGTTACATGGGGATTCAGTTGTCTGAAAAAACGTGTTTATTTCGGGCTGAAAAACACGTTTTGAAAAGTGTGCCGTTACTGCCCCATAACTTACATGGGGTTGACCAAACTTGAAGAAACATGTTTATTTCTGCTGAAAAACAAGTTTTGACCCTTTCTGCACACTGGGGTTAAGAGCTGAGTGTGTGGGCTCTTCTGAGCCTTGCTGTTACATGGGGATTCAGTTGTCTGAAAAAACGCGTTTATTTCGGGCTGAAAAACACGTTTTGAAAAGTGTGCCGTTAATGCCCCATAACTTACATGGGGTTGACCAACCTTGAAGAAACATGTTTATTTCTGCTGAAAAACACGTTTTGACCCTTTCTGCACACTGGGGTTAAGAGCTGAGTGTGTGGGCTCTTCTGAGCCTTGCTGTTACATGGGATTTCAGTTGTCTGAAAAAACGCGTTTATTTCGGGCTGAAAAACACGTTTTGAAAAGTGTGCCGTTACTGCCCCATAACTTACATGGGGTTGACCAAACTTGCAGAAACATGTTTATTTCTGCTGAAAAACACGTTTTGACCCTTTCTGCACACTGGGGTTAAGAGCTGAGTGTGTGGGCTCTTCTGAGCCTTGCTGTTACATGGGGATTCAGTTGTCTGAAAAAACGCGTTTATTTCGGGCTGAAAAACACGTTTTGAAAAGTGTGCCGTTACTGCCCCATAACTTACATGGGGTTGACCAAACTTGCAGAAACATGTTTATTTCTGCTGAAAAACACGTTTTGACCCTTTCTGCACACTGGGGTTAAGAGCTGAGTGTGTGGGCTCTTCTGAGCCTTGCTGTTACATGGGGATTCAGTTGTCTGAAAAAACGCGTTTATTTCGGGCTGAAAAACACGTTTTGAAAAGGGTGCTGTTACTGCCCCAGAACTTACATGGGGTTGACCAAACTTGCAGAAACATGTTTATTTCTGCTGAAAAAAACATTTTGACTCTTTCTGCACACTGGGGTTAAGAGCTGAGTGTGTGGGATCTTCTGAGCCTTGCTGTTACATGGGGATTCAGTTGTCTGAAAAAACGCGTTTATTTCGGGCTGAAAAACACGTTTTGAAAAGTCAGCCGTTACTGCCCCATAACTTACATGGGGTTGACCAAACTTGAAGAAACATGTTTATTTCTGCTGAAAAACACGTTTTGACCTTTTCTGCACACTGGGGTTAAGAGCTGAGTGTGTGGGCTCTTCTGAGCCTTGCTGTTACATGGGGATTCAGTTGTCTGAAAAAACGCGTTTATTTCGGGCTGAAAAACATGTTTTGAAAAGTGTGCCGTTACTGCCCCATAACTTACATGGGGTTGACCAAACTTGCAGAAACATGTTTATTTCTGCTGAAAAACACGTTTTGACCCTTTCTGCACACTGGGGTTAAGAGCTGAGTGTGTGGGCTCTTCTGAGCCTTGCTGTTACATGGGGATTCAGTTGTCTGAAAAAACGCGTTTATTTCGGGCTGAAAAACACGTTTTGAAAAGTGTGCCGTTACTGCCCCATAACTTACATGGGGTTGACCAAACTTGCAGAAACATGTTTATTTCTGCTGAAAGACACGTTTTGACCCTTTCTGCACACTGGAGTTAAGAGCTGAGTGTGTGGGCTCTTCTGAGCCTTGCTGTTACATGGGATTTCAGTTGTCTGAAAAAACGCGTTTATTTCGGGCTGAAAAACACGTTTTGAAAAGTGTGCTGTTACTGCCCCAGAACTTACATGGGGTTGACCAAAGTTGCAGAAACATGTTTATTTCTGCTGAAAAACACGTTTTGACCCTTTCTGCACACTGGGGTTAAGAGCTGAGTGTGTGGGCTCTTCTGAGCCTTGCTGTTACATGGGGATTCAGTTGTCTGAAAAAACGCGTTTATTTCGGGCTGAAAAACACGTTTTGAAAAGTGTGCCGTTACTGCCCCATAACTTACATGGGGTTGACCAAACTTGAAGAAACATGTTTATTTCTGCTGAAAAACAAGTTTTGACCCTTTCTGCACACTGGGGTTAAGAGTTGAGTGTGTGGGCTCTTCTGAGCCTTGCTGTTACATGGGGATTCAGTTGTCTGAAAAAACGTGTTTATTTCGGGCTGAAAAACACGTTTTGAAAAGTGTGCAGTTACTGCCCCATAACTTACATGGGGTTGACCAAACTTGCAGAAACATGTTTATTTCTGCTGAAAAACACGTTTTGACCCTTTCTGCACACTGGGGTTAAGAGCTGAGTGTGTGGGCTCTTCTGAGCCTTGCTGTTACATGGGGATTCAGTTGTCTGAAAAAACGCGTTTATTTCGGGCTGAAAAACACGTTTTGAAAAGTGTGCCGTTACTGCCCCATAACTTACATGGGGTTGACCAAACTTGAAGAAACATGTTTATTTCTGCTGAAAAACAAGTTTTGACCCTTTCTGCACACTGGGGTTAAGAGCTGAGTGTGTGGGCTCTTCTGAGCCTTTCTGTTACATGGGGATTCAGTTGTCTGAAAAAACGCGTTTATTTCGGGCTGAAAAACATGTTTTGAAAAGTGTGCCGTTACTGCCCCATAACTTACATGGGGTTGACCAAACTTGCAGAAACATGTTTATTTCTGCTGAAAAACACGTTTTGAAAAGTGTGCCGTTACTGCCCCATAACTTACATGGGGTTGACCAAACTTGAAGAAACATGTTTATTTCTGCTGAAAAACAAGTTTTGACCCTTTCTGCACACTGGGGTTAAGAGTTGAGTGTGTGGGCTCTTCTGAGCCTTGCTGTTACATGGGGATTCAGTTGTCTGAAAAAACGTGTTTATTTCGGGCTGAAAAACACGTTTTGAAAAGTGTGCAGTTACTGCCCCATAACTTACATGGGGTTGACCAAACTTGCAGAAACATGTTTATTTCTGCTGAAAAACACGTTTTGACCCTTTCTGCACACTGGGGTTAAGAGCTGAGTGTGTGGGCTCTTCTGAGCCTTTCTGTTACATGGGGATTCAGTTGTCTGAAAAAACGCGTTTATTTCGGGCTGAAAAACATGTTTTGAAAAGTGTGCCGTTACTGCCCCATAACTTACATGGGGTTGACCAAACTTGCAGAAACATGTTTATTTCTGCTGAAAAACACGTTTTGACCCTTTCTGCACACTGGGGTTAAGAGCTGAGTGTGTGGGCTCTTCTGAGCCTTGCTGTTACATGGGGATTCAGTTGTCTGAAAAAACGTGTTTATTTCGGGCTGAAAAGCACGTTTTGAAAAGTGTGCCGTTACTGCCCCATAACTTACATGGGGTTGACCAAACTTGAAGAAACATGTTTATTTCTGCTGAAAAACAAGTTATGACCCTTTCTGCACACTGGGGTTAAGAGCTGAGTGTGTGGGCTCTTCTGAGCCTTGCTGTTACATGGGGATTCAGTTGTCTGAAAAAACGCGTTTATTTCGGGCTGAAAAACACGTTTTGAAAAGTGTGCCGTTACTGCCCCATAACTTACATGGGGTTGACCAAACTTGAAGAAACATGTTTATTTCTGCTGAAGAACACGTTTTGACCTTTTCTGCACACTGGGGTTAAGAGCTGAGTGTGTGGGCTCTTCTGAGCCTTGCTGTTACATGGGGATTCAGTTGTCTGAAAAAACGCGTTTATTTCGGGCTGAAAAACACGTTTTGAAAAGTGTGCCGTTAATGCCCCATAACTTACATGGGGTTGACCAACCTTGAAGAAACATGTTTATTTCTGCTGAAAAACACGTTTTGACCCTTTCTGCACACTGGGGTTAAGAGCTGAGTGTGTGGGCTCTTCTGAGCCTTGCTGTTACATGGGATTTCAGTTGTCTGAAAAAACGCGTTTATTTCGGGCTGAAAAACACGTTTTGAAAAGTGTGCCGTTACTGCCCCATAACTTACATGGGGTTGACCAACCTTGAAGAAACATGTTTATTTCTGCTGAAAAACACGTTTTGACCCTTTCTGCACACTGGGGTTAAGAGCTGAGTGTGTGGGCTCTTCTGAGCCTTGCTGTTACATGGGATTTCAGTTGTCTGAAAAAACGCGTTTATTTCGGGCTGAAAAACACGTTTTGAAAAGTGTGCCGTTACTGCCCCATAACTTACATGGGGTTGACCAAACTTGAAGAAACATGTTTATTTCTGCTGAAAAACACGTTTTGACCTTTTCTGCACACTGGGGTTAAGAGCTGAGTGTGTGGGCTCTTCTGAGCCTTGCTGTTACATGGGGATTCAGTTGTCTGAAAAAACGCGTTTATTTCGGGCTGAAAAACACGTTTTGAAAAGTGTGCCGTTACTGCCCCATAACTTACATGGGGTTGACCAAACTTGAAGAAACATGTTTATTTCTGCTGAAAAACAAGTTTTGACCCTTTCTGCACACTGGGGTTAAGAGTTGAGTGTGTGGGCTCTTCTGAGCCTTGCTGTTACATGGGGATTCAGTTGTCTGAAAAAACGTGTTTATTTCGGGCTGAAAAACACGTTTTGAAAAGTGTGCAGTTACTGCCCCATAACTTACATGGGGTTGACCAAACTTGCAGAAACATGTTTATTTCTGCTGAAAAACACGTTTTGACCCTTTCTGCACACTGGGGTTAAGAGCTGAGTGTGTGGGCTCTTCTGAGCCTTGCTGTTACATGGGGATTCAGTTGTCTGAAAAAACGCGTTTATTTCGGGCTGAAAAACATGTTTTGAAAAGTGTGCCGTTACTGCCCCATAACTTACATGGGGTTGACCAAACTTGCAGAAACATGTTTATTTCTGCTGAAAAACACGTTTTGACCCTTTCTGCACACTGGGGTTAAGAGCTGAGTGTGTGGGCTCTTCTTAGCCTTGCTGTTACATGGGGATTCAGTTGTCTGAAAAAACGTGTTTATTTCGGGCTGAAAAACACGTTTTGAAAAGTGTGCCGTTACTGCCCCATAACTTACATGGGGTTGACCAAACTTGAAGAAACATGTTTATTTCTGCTGAAAAACAAGTTTTGACCCTTTCTGCACACTGGGGTTAAGAGCTGAGTGTGTGGGCTCTTCTGAGCCTTGCTGTTACATGGGGATTCAGTTGTCTGAAAAAACGCGTTTATTTCGGGCTGAAAAACACGTTTTGAAAAGTGTGCCGTTAATGCCCCATAACTTACATGGGGTTGACCAACCTTGAAGAAACATGTTTATTTCTGCTGAAAAACACGTTTTGACCCTTTCTGCACACTGGGGTTAAGAGCTGAGTGTGTGGGCTCTTCTGAGCCTTGCTGTTACATGGGATTTCAGTTGTCTGAAAAAACGCGTTTATTTCGGGCTGAAAAACACGTTTTGAAAAGTGTGCCGTTACTGCCCCATAACTTACATGGGGTTGACCAAACTTGCAGAAACATGTTTATTTCTGCTGAAAAACACGTTTTGACCCTTTCTGCACACTGGGGTTAAGAGCTGAGTGTGTGGGCTCTTCTGAGCCTTGCTGTTACATGGGGA
This sequence comes from Lepisosteus oculatus, assembly GCF_040954835.1. Taxonomy (NCBI): domain Eukaryota; kingdom Metazoa; phylum Chordata; class Actinopteri; order Semionotiformes; family Lepisosteidae; genus Lepisosteus; species Lepisosteus oculatus. The sequence continues at coordinate 78,781 of NW_027167819.1, forward strand.
TTCAGTTGTCTGAAAAAACGCGTTTATTTCGGGCTGAAAAACACGTTTTGAAAAGTGTGCCGTTACTGCCCCATAACTTACATGGGGTTGACCAAACTTGCAGAAACATGTTTATTTCTGCTGAAAAACACGTTTTGACCCTTTCTGCACACTGGGGTTAAGAGCTGAGTGTGTGGGCTCTTCTGAGCCTTGCTGTTACATGGGGATTCAGTTGTCTGAAAAAACGCGTTTATTTCGGGCTGAAAAACACGTTTTGAAAAGGGTGCTGTTACTGCCCCAGAACTTACATGGGGTTGACCAAACTTGCAGAAACATGTTTATTTCTGCTGAAAAAAACATTTTGACTCTTTCTGCACACTGGGGTTAAGAGCTGAGTGTGTGGGATCTTCTGAGCCTTGCTGTTACATGGGGATTCAGTTGTCTGAAAAAACGCGTTTATTTCGGGCTGAAAAACACGTTTTGAAAAGTGTGCCGTTACTGCCCCATAACTTACATGGGGTTGACCAAACTTGAAGAAACATGTTTATTTCTGCTGAAAAACAAGTTTTGACCCTTTCTGCACACTGGGGTTAAGAGCTGAGTGTGTGGGCTCTTCTGAGCCTTTCTGTTACATGGGGATTCAGTTGTCTGAAAAAACGCGTTTATTTCGGGCTGAAAAACATGTTTTGAAAAGTGTGCCGTTACTGCCCCATAACTTACATGGGGTTGACCAAACTTGCAGAAACATGTTTATTTCTGCTGAAAAACACGTTTTGAAAAGTGTGCCGTTACTGCCCCATAACTTACATGGGGTTGACCAAACTTGAAGAAACATGTTTATTTCTGCTGAAAAACAAGTTTTGACCCTTTCTGCACACTGGGGTTAAGAGTTGAGTGTGTGGGCTCTTCTGAGCCTTGCTGTTACATGGGGATTCAGTTGTCTGAAAAAACGTGTTTATTTCGGGCTGAAAAACACGTTTTGAAAAGTGTGCAGTTACTGCCCCATAACTTACATGGGGTTGACCAAACTTGCAGAAACATGTTTATTTCTGCTGAAAAACACGTTTTGACCCTTTCTGCACACTGGGGTTAAGAGCTGAGTGTGTGGGCTCTTCTGAGCCTTTCTGTTACATGGGGATTCAGTTGTCTGAAAAAACGCGTTTATTTCGGGCTGAAAAACATGTTTTGAAAAGTGTGCCGTTACTGCCCCATAACTTACATGGGGTTGACCAAACTTGCAGAAACATGTTTATTTCTGCTGAAAAACACGTTTTGACCCTTTCTGCACACTGGGGTTAAGAGCTGAGTGTGTGGGCTCTTCTGAGCCTTGCTGTTACATGGGGATTCAGTTGTCTGAAAAAACGTGTTTATTTCGGGCTGAAAAGCACGTTTTGAAAAGTGTGCCGTTACTGCCCCATAACTTACATGGGGTTGACCAAACTTGAAGAAACATGTTTATTTCTGCTGAAAAACAAGTTATGACCCTTTCTGCACACTGGGGTTAAGAGCTGAGTGTGTGGGCTCTTCTGAGCCTTGCTGTTACATGGGGATTCAGTTGTCTGAAAAAACGCGTTTATTTCGGGCTGAAAAACACGTTTTGAAAAGTGTGCCGTTACTGCCCCATAACTTACATGGGGTTGACCAAACTTGAAGAAACATGTTTATTTCTGCTGAAGAACACGTTTTGACCTTTTCTGCACACTGGGGTTAAGAGCTGAGTGTGTGGGCTCTTCTGAGCCTTGCTGTTACATGGGGATTCAGTTGTCTGAAAAAACGCGTTTATTTCGGGCTGAAAAACACGTTTTGAAAAGTGTGCCGTTAATGCCCCATAACTTACATGGGGTTGACCAACCTTGAAGAAACATGTTTATTTCTGCTGAAAAACACGTTTTGACCCTTTCTGCACACTGGGGTTAAGAGCTGAGTGTGTGGGCTCTTCTGAGCCTTGCTGTTACATGGGATTTCAGTTGTCTGAAAAAACGCGTTTATTTCGGGCTGAAAAACACGTTTTGAAAAGTGTGCCGTTACTGCCCCATAACTTACATGGGGTTGACCAACCTTGAAGAAACATGTTTATTTCTGCTGAAAAACACGTTTTGACCCTTTCTGCACACTGGGGTTAAGAGCTGAGTGTGTGGGCTCTTCTGAGCCTTGCTGTTACATGGGATTTCAGTTGTCTGAAAAAACGCGTTTATTTCGGGCTGAAAAACACGTTTTGAAAAGTGTGCCGTTACTGCCCCATAACTTACATGGGGTTGACCAAACTTGAAGAAACATGTTTATTTCTGCTGAAAAACACGTTTTGACCTTTTCTGCACACTGGGGTTAAGAGCTGAGTGTGTGGGCTCTTCTGAGCCTTGCTGTTACATGGGGATTCAGTTGTCTGAAAAAACGCGTTTATTTCGGGCTGAAAAACACGTTTTGAAAAGTGTGCCGTTACTGCCCCATAACTTACATGGGGTTGACCAAACTTGAAGAAACATGTTTATTTCTGCTGAAAAACAAGTTTTGACCCTTTCTGCACACTGGGGTTAAGAGTTGAGTGTGTGGGCTCTTCTGAGCCTTGCTGTTACATGGGGATTCAGTTGTCTGAAAAAACGTGTTTATTTCGGGCTGAAAAACACGTTTTGAAAAGTGTGCAGTTACTGCCCCATAACTTACATGGGGTTGACCAAACTTGCAGAAACATGTTTATTTCTGCTGAAAAACACGTTTTGACCCTTTCTGCACACTGGGGTTAAGAGCTGAGTGTGTGGGCTCTTCTGAGCCTTGCTGTTACATGGGGATTCAGTTGTCTGAAAAAACGCGTTTATTTCGGGCTGAAAAACATGTTTTGAAAAGTGTGCCGTTACTGCCCCATAACTTACATGGGGTTGACCAAACTTGCAGAAACATGTTTATTTCTGCTGAAAAACACGTTTTGACCCTTTCTGCACACTGGGGTTAAGAGCTGAGTGTGTGGGCTCTTCTTAGCCTTGCTGTTACATGGGGATTCAGTTGTCTGAAAAAACGTGTTTATTTCGGGCTGAAAAACACGTTTTGAAAAGTGTGCCGTTACTGCCCCATAACTTACATGGGGTTGACCAAACTTGAAGAAACATGTTTATTTCTGCTGAAAAACAAGTTTTGACCCTTTCTGCACACTGGGGTTAAGAGCTGAGTGTGTGGGCTCTTCTGAGCCTTGCTGTTACATGGGGATTCAGTTGTCTGAAAAAACGCGTTTATTTCGGGCTGAAAAACACGTTTTGAAAAGTGTGCCGTTAATGCCCCATAACTTACATGGGGTTGACCAACCTTGAAGAAACATGTTTATTTCTGCTGAAAAACACGTTTTGACCCTTTCTGCACACTGGGGTTAAGAGCTGAGTGTGTGGGCTCTTCTGAGCCTTGCTGTTACATGGGATTTCAGTTGTCTGAAAAAACGCGTTTATTTCGGGCTGAAAAACACGTTTTGAAAAGTGTGCCGTTACTGCCCCATAACTTACATGGGGTTGACCAAACTTGCAGAAACATGTTTATTTCTGCTGAAAAACACGTTTTGACCCTTTCTGCACACTGGGGTTAAGAGCTGAGTGTGTGGGCTCTTCTGAGCCTTGCTGTTACATGGGGATTCAGTTGTCTGAAAAAACGCGTTTATTTCGGGCTGAAAAACACGTTTTGAAAAGTGTGCCGTTACTGCCCCATAACTTACATGGGGTTGACCAAACTTGCAGAAACATGTTTATTTCTGCTGAAAAACACGTTTTGACCCTTTCTGCACACTGGGGTTAAGAGCTGAGTGTGTGGGCTCTTCTGAGCCTTGCTGTTACATGGGGATTCAGTTGTCTGAAAAAACGCGTTTATTTCGGGCTGAAAAACACGTTTTGAAAAGGGTGCTGTTACTGCCCCAGAACTTACATGGGGTTGACCAAACTTGCAGAAACATGTTTATTTCTGCTGAAAAAAACATTTTGACTCTTTCTGCACACTGGGGTTAAGAGCTGAGTGTGTGGGATCTTCTGAGCCTTGCTGTTACATGGGGATTCAGTTGTCTGAAAAAACGCGTTTATTTCGGGCTGAAAAACACGTTTTGAAAAGTCAGCCGTTACTGCCCCATAACTTACATGGGGTTGACCAAACTTGAAGAAACATGTTTATTTCTGCTGAAAAACACGTTTTGACCTTTTCTGCACACTGGGGTTAAGAGCTGAGTGTGTGGGCTCTTCTGAGCCTTGCTGTTACATGGGGATTCAGTTGTCTGAAAAAACGCGTTTATTTCGGGCTGAAAAACATGTTTTGAAAAGTGTGCCGTTACTGCCCCATAACTTACATGGGGTTGACCAAACTTGCAGAAACATGTTTATTTCTGCTGAAAAACACGTTTTGACCCTTTCTGCACACTGGGGTTAAGAGCTGAGTGTGTGGGCTCTTCTGAGCCTTGCTGTTACATGGGGATTCAGTTGTCTGAAAAAACGCGTTTATTTCGGGCTGAAAAACACGTTTTGAAAAGTGTGCCGTTACTGCCCCATAACTTACATGGGGTTGACCAAACTTGCAGAAACATGTTTATTTCTGCTGAAAAACACGTTTTGACCCTTTCTGCACACTGGAGTTAAGAGCTGAGTGTGTGGGCTCTTCTGAGCCTTGCTGTTACATGGGATTTCAGTTGTCTGAAAAAACGCGTTTATTTCGGGCTGAAAAACACGTTTTGAAAAGTGTGCTGTTACTGCCCCAGAACTTACATGGGGTTGACCAAAGTTGCAGAAACATGTTTATTTCTGCTGAAAAACACGTTTTGACCCTTTCTGCACACTGGGGTTAAGAGCTGAGTGTGTGGGCTCTTCTGAGCCTTGCTGTTACATGGGGATTCAGTTGTCTGAAAAAACGCGTTTATTTCGGGCTGAAAAACACGTTTTGAAAAGTGTGCCGTTACTGCCCCATAACTTACATGGGGTTGACCAAACTTGAAGAAACATGTTTATTTCTGCTGAAAAACAAGTTTTGACCCTTTCTGCACACTGGGGTTAAGAGTTGAGTGTGTGGGCTCTTCTGAGCCTTGCTGTTACATGGGGATTCAGTTGTCTGAAAAAACGTGTTTATTTCGGGCTGAAAAACACGTTTTGAAAAGTGTGCAGTTACTGCCCCATAACTTACATGGGGTTGACCAAACTTGCAGAAACATGTTTATTTCTGCTGAAAAACACGTTTTGACCCTTTCTGCACACTGGGGTTAAGAGCTGAGTGTGTGGGCTCTTCTGAGCCTTGCTGTTACATGGGGATTCAGTTGTCTGAAAAAACGCGTTTATTTCGGGCTGAAAAACACGTTTTGAAAAGTGTGCCGTTACTGCCCCATAACTTACATGGGGTTGACCAAACTTGAAGAAACATGTTTATTTCTGCTGAAAAACAAGTTTTGACCCTTTCTGCACACTGGGGTTAAGAGCTGAGTGTGTGGGCTCTTCTGAGCCTTTCTGTTACATGGGGATTCAGTTGTCTGAAAAAACGCGTTTATTTCGGGCTGAAAAACATGTTTTGAAAAGTGTGCCGTTACTGCCCCATAACTTACATGGGGTTGACCAAACTTGCAGAAACATGTTTATTTCTGCTGAAAAACACGTTTTGACCCTTTCTGCACACTGGGGTTAAGAGCTGAGTGTGTGGGCTCTTCTGAGCCTTGCTGTTACATGGGGATTCAGTTGTCTGAAAAAACGTGTTTATTTCGGGCTGAAAAACACGTTTTGAAAAGTGTGCCGTTACTGCCCCATAACTTACATGGGGTTGACCAAACTTGAAGAAACATGTTTATTTCTGCTGAAAAACAAGTTTTGACCCTTTCTGCACACTGGGGTTAAGAGCTGAGTGTGTGGGCTCTTCTGAGCCTTGCTGTTACATGGGGATTCAGTTGTCTGAAAAAACGCGTTTATTTCGGGCTGAAAAACACGTTTTGAAAAGTGTGCCGTTACTGCCCAATAACTTACATGGGGTTGACCAAACTTGAAGAAACATGTTTATTTCTGCTGAAGAACACGTTTTGACCTTTTCTGCACACTGGGGTTAAGAGCTGAGTGTGTGGGCTCTTCTGAGCCTTGCTGTTACATGGGGATTCAGTTGTCTGAAAAAACGCGTTTATTTCGGGCTGAAAAACACGTTTTGAAAAGTGTGCCGTTAATGCCCCATAACTTACATGGGGTTGACCAACCTTGAAGAAACATGTTTATTTCTGCTGAAAAACACGTTTTGACCCTTTCTGCACACTGGGGTTAAGAGCTGAGTGTGTGGGCTCTTCTGAGCCTTGCTGTTACATGGGATTTCAGTTGTCTGAAAAAACGCGTTTATTTCGGGCTGAAAAACACGTTTTGAAAAGTGTGCCGTTACTGCCCCATAACTTACATGGGGTTGACCAAACTTGCAGAAACATGTTTATTTCTGCTGAAAAACACGTTTTGACCCTTTCTGCACACTGGGGTTAAGAGCTGAGTGTGTGGGCTCTTCTGAGCCTTGCTGTTACATGGGGATTCAGTTGTCTGAAAAAACGCGTTTATTTCGGGCTGAAAAACACGTTTTGAAAAGGGTGCTGTTACTGCCCCAGAACTTACATGGGGTTGACCAAACTTGCAGAAACATGTTTATTTCTGCTGAAAAAAACATTTTGACTCTTTCTGCACACTGGGGTTAAGAGCTGAGTGTGTGGGATCTTCTGAGCCTTGCTGTTACATGGGGATTCAGTTGTCTGAAAAAACGCGTTTATTTCGGGCTGAAAAACACGTTTTGAAAAGTGTGCCGTTACTGCCCCATAACTTACATGGGGTTGACCAAACTTGAAGAAACATGTTTATTTCTGCTGAAAAACACGTTTTGACCTTTTCTGCACACTGGGGTTAAGAGCTGAGTGTGTGGGCTCTTCTGAGCCTTGCTGTTACATGGGGATTCAGTTGTCTGAAAAAACGCGTTTATTTCGGGCTGAAAAACACGTTTTGAAAAGTGTGCCGTTACTGCCCCATAACTTACATGGGGTTGACCAAACTTGAAGAAACATGTTTATTTCTGCTGAAAAACAAGTTTTGACCCTTTCTGCACACTGGGGTTAAGAGTTGAGTGTGTGGGCTCTTCTGAGCCTTGCTGTTACATGGGGATTCAGTTGTCTGAAAAAACGTGTTTATTTCGGGCTGAAAAACACGTTTTGAAAAGTGTGCAGTTACTGCCCCATAACTTACATGGGGTTGACCAAACTTGCAGAAACATGTTTATTTCTGCTGAAAAACACGTTTTGACCCTTTCTGCACACTGGGGTTAAGAGCTGAGTGTGTGGGCTCTTCTGAGCCTTGCTGTTACATGGGGATTCAGTTGTCTGAAAAAACGCGTTTATTTCGGGCTGAAAAACACGTTTTGAAAAGTGTGCCGTTACTGCCCCATAACTTACATGGGGTTGACCAAACTTGAAGAAACATGTTTATTTCTGCTGAAAAACAAGTTTTGACCCTTTCTGCACACTGGGGTTAAGAGCTGAGTGTGTGGGCTCTTCTGAGCCTTTCTGTTACATGGGGATTCAGTTGTCTGAAAAAACGCGTTTATTTCGGGCTGAAAAACATGTTTTGAAAAGTGTGCCGTTACTGCCCCATAACTTACATGGGGTTGACCAAACTTGCAGAAACATGTTTATTTCTGCTGAAAAACACGTTTTGACCCTTTCTGCACACTGGGGTTAAGAGCTGAGTGTGTGGGCTCTTCTTAGCCTTGCTGTTACATGGGGATTCAGTTGTCTGAAAAAACGTGTTTATTTCGGGCTGAAAAACACGTTTTGAAAAGTGTGCCGTTACTGCCCCATAACTTACATGGGGTTGACCAAACTTGAAGAAACATGTTTATTTCTGCTGAAAAACAAGTTTTGACCCTTTCTGCACACTGGGGTTAAGAGCTGAGTGTGTGGGCTCTTCTGAGCCTTGCTGTTACATGGGGATTCAGTTGTCTGAAAAAACGCGTTTATTTCGGGCTGAAAAACACGTTTTGAAAAGTGTGCCGTTACTGCCCCATAACTTACATGGGGTTGACCAAACTTGAAGAAACATGTTTATTTCTGCTGAAAAACAAGTTTTGACCCTTTCTGCACACTGGGGTTAAGAGCTGAGTGTGTGGGCTCTTCTGAGCCTTGCTGTTACATGGGGATTCAGTTGTCTGAAAAAACGCGTTTATTTCGGGCTGAAAAACACGTTTTGAAAAGTGTGCCGTTACTGCCCCATAACTTACATGGGGTTGACCAAACTTGCAGAAACATGTTTATTTCTGCTGAAAAACACGTTTTGACCCTTTCTGCACACTGGGGTTAAGAGCTGAGTGTGTGGACTCTTCTGAGCCTTGCTGTTACATGGGGATTCAGTTGTCTGAAAAAACGCGTTTATTTCGGGCTGAAAAACATGTTTTGAAAAGTGTGCCGTTACTGCCCCATAACTTACATGGGGTTGACCAAACTTGCAGAAACATGTTTATTTCTGCTGAAAAACACGTTTTGACCCTTTCTGCACACTGGGGTTAAGAGCTGAGTGTGTGGGCTCTTCTGAGCCTTGCTGTTACATGGGGATTCAGTTGTCTGAAAAAACGCGTTTATTTCGGGCTGAAAAACACGTTTTGAAAAGGGTGCTGTTACTGCCCCAGAACTTACATGGGGTTGACCAAACTTGCAGAAACATGTTTATTTCTGCTGAAAAAAACATTTTGACTCTTTCTGCACACTGGGGTTAAGAGCTGAGTGTGTGGGATCTTCTGAGCCTTGCTGTTACATGGGGATTCAGTTGTCTGAAAAAACGCGTTTATTATCGGGCTGAAAAACACGTTTTGAAAAGTGTGCCGTTACTGCCCCATAACTTACATGGGGTTGACCAAACTTGAAGAAACATGTTTATTTCTGCTGAAAAACACGTTTTGACCTTTTCTGCACACTGGGGTTAAGAGCTGAGTGTGTGGGCTCTTCTGAGCCTTGCTGTTACATGGGGATTCAGTTGTCTGAAAAAACGCGTTTATTTCGGGCTGAAAAACATGTTTTGAAAAGTGTGCCGTTACTGCCCCATAACTTACATGGGGTTGACCAAACTTGCAGAAACATGTTTATTTCTGCTGAAAAACACGTTTTGACCCTTTCTGCACACTGGGGTTAAGAGCTGAGTGTGTGGGCTCTTCTGAGCCTTGCTGTTACATGGGGATTCAGTTGTCTGAAAAAACGCGTTTATTTCGGGCTGAAAAACACGTTTTGAAAAGTGTGCCGTTACTGCCCCATAACTTACATGGGGTTGACCAAACTTGCAGAAACATGTTTATTTCTGCTGAAAAACACGTTTTGACCCTTTCTGCACACTGGAGTTAAGAGCTGAGTGTGTGGGCTCTTCTGAGCCTTGCTGTTACATGGGATTTCAGTTGTCTGAAAAAACGCGTTTATTTCGGGCTGAAAAACACGTTTTGAAAAGTGTGCCGTTACTGCCCCATAACTTACATGGGGTTGACCAAAGTTGCAGAAACATGTTTATTTCTGCTAAAAAACACGTTTTGACCCTTTCTGCACACTGGGGTTAAGAGCTGAGTGTGTGGGCTCTTCTGAGCCTTGCTGTTACATGGGGATTCAGTTTTCTGAAAAAACGCGTTTATTTCGGGCTGAAAAACACGTTTTGAAAAGTGTGCCGTTACTGCCCCATAACTTACATGGGGTTGACCAAACTTGAAGAAACATGTTTATTTCTGCTGAAAAACAAGTTTTGACCCTTTCTGCACACTGGGGTTAAGAGCTGAGTGTGTGGGCTCTTCTGAGCCTTGCTGTTACATGGGGATTCAGTTGTCTGAAAAAACGCGTTTATTTCGGGCTGAAAAACACGTTTTGAAAAGTGTGCCGTTACTGCCCCATAACTTACATGGGGTTGACCAAACTTGAAGAAACATGTTTATTTCTGCTGAAAAACAAGTTTTGACCCTTTCTGCACACTGGGGTTAAGAGCTGAGTGTGTGGGCTCTTCTGAGCCTTGCTGTTACATGGGGATTCAGTTGTCTGAAAAAACGTGTTTATTTCGGGCTGAAAAACACGTTTTGAAAAGTGTGCAGTTACTGCCCCATAACTTACATGGGGTTGACCAAACTTGCAGAAACATGTTTGTTTCTGCTGAAAAACACGTTTTGACCCTTTCTGCACACTGGGGTTAAGAGCTGAGTGTGTGGGCTCTTCTGAGCCTTGCTGTTACATGGGGATTCAGTTGTCTGAAAAAACGCGTTTATTTCGGGCTGAAAAACACGTTTTGAAAAGTGTGCCGTTACTGCCCCATAACTTACATGGGGTTGACCAAACTTGAAGAAACATGTTTATTTCTGCTGAAGAACACGTTTTGACCTTTTCTGCACACTGGGGTTAAGAGCTGAGTGTGTGGGCTCTTCTGAGCCTTGCTGTTACATGGGGATTCAGTTTTCTGAAAAAACGCGTTTATTTCGGGCTGAAAAACACGTTTTGAAAAGTGTGCCGTTACTGCCCCATAACTTACATGGGGTTGACCAAACTTGAAGAAACATGTTTATTTCTGCTGAAAAACACGTTTTGACCCTTTCTGCACACTGGGGTTAAGAGCTGAGTGTGTGGGCTCTTCTGAGACTTGCTGTTACATGGGGATTCAGTTGTCTGAAAAACCGCGTTTATTTCGGGCTGAAAAACACGTTTTGAAAAGTGTGCCGTTACTGCCCCATAACTTACATGGGGTTGACCAAACTTGAAGAAACATGTTTATTTCTGCTGAAAAACTAGTTTTGACCCTTTCTGCACACTGGGGTTAAGAGCTGAGTGTGTGGGCTCTTCTGAGCCTTGCTGTTACATGGGGATTCAGTTGTCTGAAAAAACGCGTTTATTTCGGGCTGAAAAACACGTTTTGAAAAGTGTGCCGTTACTGCCCCATAACTTACATGGGGTTGACCAAACTTGATGAAACATGTTTATTTCTGCTGAAAAACAAGTTTTGACCCTTTCTGCACACTGGGGTTAAGAGCTGAGTGTGTGGGCTCTTCTGAGCCTTGCTGTTACATGGGGATTCAGTTGTCTGAAAAAACGTGTTTATTTCGGGCTGAAAAACACGTTTTGAAAAGTGTGCAGTTACTGCCCCATAACTTACATGGGGTTGACCAAACTTGCAGAAACATGTTTGTTTCTGCTGAAAAACACGTTTTGACCCTTTCTGCACACTGGGGTTAAGAGCTGAGTGTGTGGGCTCTTCTGAGCCTTGCTGTTACATGGGGATTCAGTTGTCTGAAAAAACGCGTTTATTTCGGGCTGAAAAACACGTTTTGAAAAGTGTGCCGTTACTGCCCCATAACTTACATGGGGTTGACCAACCTTGAAGAAACATGTTTGTTTCTGCTGAAAAACACGTTTTGACCCTTTCTGCACACTGGGGTTAAGAGCTGAGTGTGTGGGCTCTTCTGAGCCTTGCTGTTACATGGGGATTCAGTTGTCTGAAAAAACGCGTTTATTTCGGGCTGAAAAACACGTTTTGAAAAGTGTGCCGTTACTGCCCCATAACTTACATGGGGTTGACCAAACTTGAAGAAACATGTTTATTTCTGCTGAAAAACAAGTTTTGACCCTTTCTGCACACTGGGGTTAAGAGCTGAGTGTGTGGGCTCTTCTGAGCCTTGCTGTTACATGGGGATTCAGTTGTCTGAAAAAACGCGTTTATTTCGGGCTGAAAAACACGTTTTGAAAAGTGTGCCGTTACTGCCCCATAACTTACATGGGGTTGACCAAACTTGAAGAAACATGTTTATTTCTGCTGAAAAACAAGTTTTGACCCTTTCTGCACACTGGGGTTAAGAGCTGAGTGTGTGGGCTCTTCTGAGCCTTGCTGTTACATGGGGATTCAGTTGTCTGAAAAAACGCGTTTATTTCGGGCTGAAAAACACGTTTTGAAAAGTGTGCCGTTACTGCCCCATAACTTACATGGGGTTGACCAAACTTGAAGAAACATGTTTATTTCTGCTGAAAAACACGTTTTGACCCTTTCTGCACACTGGGGTTAAGAGCTGAGTGTGTGGGCTCTTCTGAGCCTTGCTGTTACATGGGGATTCAGTTGTCTGAAAAAACGCGTTTATTTCGGGCTGAAAAACACGTTTTGAAAAGTGTGCCGTTACTGCCCCATAACTTACATGGGGTTGACCAAACTTGAAGAAACATGTTTATTTCTGCTGAAAAACAAGTTTTGACCCTTTCTGCACACTGGGGTTAAGAGCTGAGTGTGTGGGCTCTTCTGAGCCTTGCTGTTACATGGGGATTCAGTTGTCTGAAAAAACGCGTTTATTTCGGGCTGAAAAACACGTTTTGAAAAGTGTGCCGTTACTGCCCCATAACTTACATGGGGTTGACCAAACTTGAAGAAACATGTTTATTTCTGCTGAAAAACAAGTTTTGACCCTTTCTGCACTCTGGGGTTAAGAGCTGAGTGTGTGGGCTCTTCTGAGCCTTGCTGTTACATGGGGATTCAGTTGTCTGAAAAAACGTGTTTATTTCGGGCTGAAAAACACGTTTTGAAAAGTGTGCAGTTACTGCCCCATAACTTACATGGGGTTGACCAAACTTGCAGAAACATGTTTGTTTCTGCTGAAAAACACGTTTTGACGCTTTCTGCACACTGGGGTTAAGAGCTGAGTGTGTGGGCTCTTCTGAGCCTTGCTGTTACATGGGGATTCAGTTGTCTGAAAAAACGCGTTTATTTCGGGCTGAAAAACACGTTTTGAAAAGTGTGCCGTTACTGCCCCATAACTTACATGGGGTTGACCAAACTTGAAGAAACATGTTTATTTCTGCTGAAAAACAAGTTTTGACCCTTTCTGCACACTGGGGTTAAGAGCTGAGTGTGTGGGCTCTTCTGACCCTTTCTGTTACATGGGGATTCAGTTGTCTGAAAAAACGCGTTTATTTCGGGCTGAAAAACATGTTTTGAAAAGTGTGCCGTTACTGCCCCATAACTTACATGGGGTTGACCAAACTTGCAGAAACATGTTTATTTCTGCTGAAAAACACGTTTTGACCCTTTCTGCACACTGGGGTTAAGAGCTGAGTGTGTGGGCTCTTCTGAGCCTTGCTGTTACATGGGGATTCAGTTGTCTGAAAAAACGTGTTTATTTCGGGCTGAAAAACACGTTTTGAAAAGTGTGCCGTTACTGCCCCATAACTTACATGGGGTTGACCAAACTTGAAGAAACATGTTTATTTCTGCTGAAAAACAAGTTTTGACCCTTTCTGCACACTGGGGTTAAGAGCTGAGTGTGTGGGCTCTTCTGAGCCTTGCTGTTACATGGGGATTCAGTTGTCTGAAAAAACGCGTTTATTTCGGGCTGAAAAACACGTTTTGAAAAGTGTGCCGTTACTGCCCCATAACTTACATGGGGTTGACCAAACTTGAAGAAACATGTTTATTTCTGCTGAAAAACAAGTTTTGACCCTTTCTGCACACTGGGGTTAAGAGCTGAGTGTGTGGGCTCTTCTGAGCCTTGCTGTTACATGGGGATTCAGTTGTCTGAAAAAACGCGTTTATTTCGGGCTGAAAAACACGTTTTGAAAAGTGTGCCGTTACTGCCCCATAACTTACATGGGGTTGACCAAACTTGAAGAAACATGTTTATTTCTGCTGAAAAACAAGTTTTGACCCTTTCTGCACACTGGGGTTAAGAGCTGAGTGTGTGGGCTCTTCTGAGCCTTGCTGTTACATGGGGATTCAGTTGTCTTAAAAAACGCGTTTATTTCGGGCTGAAAAACACGTTTTGAAAAGTGTGCCGTTACTGCCCCATAACTTACATGGGGTTGACCAAACTTGAAGAAACATGTTTATTTCTGCTGAAAAACAAGTTTTGACCCTTTCTGCACACTGGGGTTAAGAGCTGAGTGTGTGGGCTCTTCTGAGCCTTGCTGTTACATGGGGATTCAGTTGTCTGAAAAAACGTGTTTATTTCGGGCTGAAAAACACGTTTTGAAAAGTGTGCAGTTACTGCCCCATAACTTACATGGGGTTGACCAAACTTGCAGAAACATGTTTGTTTCTGCTGAAAAACACGTTTTGACCCTTTCTGCACACTGGGGTTAAGAGCTGAGTGTGTGGGCTCTTCTGAGCCTTGCTGTTACATGGGGATTCAGTTGTCTGAAAAAACGCGTTTATTTCGGGCTGAAAAACACGTTTTGAAAAGTGTGCCGTTACTGCCCCATAACTTACATGGGGTTGACCAAACTTGAAGAAACATGTTTATTTCTGCTGAAAAACAAGTTTTGACCCTTTCTGCACACTGGGGTTAAGAGCTGAGTGTGTGGGCTCTTCTGAGCCTTGCTGTTACATGGGGATTCAGTTGTCTTAAAAAACGCGTTTATTTCGGGCTGAAAAACACGTTTTGAAAAGTGTGCCGTTACTGCCCCATAACTTACATGGGGTTGACCAAACTTGAAGAAACATGTTTATTTCTGCTGAAAAACAAGTTTTGACCCTTTCTGCACACTGGGGTTAAGAGCTGAGTGTGTGGGCTCTTCTGAGCCTTGCTGTTACATGGGGATTCAGTTGTCTGAAAAAACGTGTTTATTTCGGGCTGAAAAACACGTTTTGAAAAGTGTGCAGTTACTGCCCCATAACTTACATGGGGTTGACCAAACTTGCAGAAACATGTTTGTTTCTGCTGAAAAACACGTTTTGACCCTTTCTGCACACTGGGGTTAAGAGCTGAGTGTGTGGGCTCTTCTGAGCCTTGCTGTTACATGGGGATTCAGTTGTCTGAAAAAACGCGTTTATTTCGGGCTGAAAAACACGTTTTGAAAAGTGTGCCGTTACTGCCCCATAACTTACATGGGGGTTGACCAAACTTGAAGAAACATGTTTATTTCTGCTGAAAAACAAGTTTTGACCCTTTCTGCACACTGGGGTTAAGAGCTGAGTGTGTGGGCTCTTCTGAGCCTTTCTGTTACATGGGGATTCAGTTGTCTGAAAAAACGCGTTTATTTCGGGCTGAAAAACATGTTTTGAAAAAGTGTGCCGTTACTGCCCCATAACTTACATGGGGTTGACCAAACTTGCAGAAACATGTTTATTTCTGCTGAAAAACACGTTTTGACCCTTTCTGCACACTGGGGTTAAGAGCTGAGTGTGTGGGCTCTTCTGAGCCTTGCTGTTACATGGGGATTCAGTTGTCTGAAAAAACGCGTTTATTTCGGGCTGAAAAACACGTTTTGAAAAGTGTGCCGTTAATGCCCCATAACTTACATGGGGTTGACCAACCTTGAAGAAACATGTTTATTTCTGCTGAAAAACACGCTTTGACCCTTTCTGCACACTGGGGTTAAGAGCTGAGTGTGTGGGCTCTTCTGAGCCTTGCTGTTACATGGGATTTCAGTTGTCTGAAAAAACGCGTTTATTTCGGGCTGAAAAACACGTTTTGAAAAAGTGTGCCGTTACTGCCCCATAACTTACATGGGGTTGACCAAACTTGCAGAAACATGTTTATTTCTGCTGAAAAACACGTTTTGACCCTTTCTGCACACTGGGGTTAAGAGCTGAGTGTGTGGGCTCTTCTGAGCCTTGCTGTTACATGGGATTCAGTTGTCTGAAAAAACGCGTTTATTTCGGGCTGAAAAACACGTTTTGAAAAGGGTGCTGTTACTGCCCCAGAACTTACATGGGGTTGACCAAACTTGCAGAAACATGTTTATTTCTGCTGAAAAAAACATTTTGACTCTTTCTGCACACTGGGGTTAAGAGCTGAGTGTGTGGGATCTTCTGAGCCTTGCTGTTACATGGGGATTCAGTTGTCTGAAAAAACGCGTTTATTTCGGGCTGAAAAACACGTTTTGAAAAGTGTGCCGTTACTGCCCCATAACTTACATGGGTGACCAAACTTGAAGAAACATGTTTATTTCTGCTGAAAAACACGTTTTGACCTTTTCTGCACACTGGGGTTAAGAGCTGAGTGTGTGGGCTCTTCTGAGCCTTGCTGTTACATGGGGATTCAGTTGTCTGAAAAAACGCGTTTATTTCGGGCTGAAAAACACGTTTTGAAAAGTGTGCCGTTACTGCCCCATAACTTACATGGGGTTGACCAAACTTGAAGAAACATGTTTATTTCTGCTGAAAAACAAGTTTTGACCCTTTCTGCACACTGGGTTAAGAGTTGAGTGTGTGGGCTCTTCTGAGCCTTGCTGTTACATGGGGATTCAGTTGTCTGAAAAAAACGTGTTTATTTCGGGCTGAAAAACACGTTTTGGAAAAGTGTGCCGTTACTGCCCCATAACTTACATGGGGTTGACCAAACTTGAAGAAACATGTTTATTTCTGCTGAAAAACAAGTTTTGACCCTTTCTGCACACTGGGGTTAAGAGCTGAGTGTGTGGGCTCTTCTGAGCCTTGCTGTTACATGGGGATTCAGTTGTCTGAAAAAACGCGTTTATTTCGGGCTGAAAAACACGTTTTGAAAAGTGTGCCGTTACTGCCCCATAACTTACATGGGGTTGACCAAACTTGAAGAAACATGTTTATTTCTGCTGAAAAACAAGTTTTGACCCTTTCTGCACACTGGGGTTAAGAGCTGAGTGTGTGGGCTCTTCTGAGCCTTGCTGTTACATGGGGATTCAGTTGTCTGAAAAAAACGCGTTTATTTCGGGCTGAAAAACACGTTTTGAAAAGTGTGCCGTTACTGCCCCATAACTTACATGGGGTTGACCAAACTTGCAGAAACATGTTTATTTCTGCTGAAAAACACGTTTTGACCCTTTCTGCACACTGGGGTTAAGAGCTGAGTGTGTGGACTCTTCTGAGCCTTGCTGTTACATGGGGATTCAGTTGTCTGAAAAAACGCGTTTATTTCGGGCTGAAAAACATGTTTTGAAAAGTGTGCCGTTACTGCCCCATAACTTACATGGGGTTGACCAAACTTGCAGAAACATGTTTATTTCTGCTGAAAAACACGTTTTGACCCTTTCTGCACACTGGGGTTAAGAGCTGAGTGTGTGGGCTCTTCTGAGCCTTGCTGTTACATGGGGATTCAGTTGTCTGAAAAAACGCGTTTATTTCGGGCTGAAAAACACGTTTTGAAAAGGGTGCTGTTACTGCCCCAGAACTTACATGGGGTTGACCAAACTTGCAGAAACATGTTTATTTCTGCTGAAAAAAACATTTTGACTCTTTCTGCACACTGGGGTTAAGAGCTGAGTGTGTGGGATCTTCTGAGCCTTGCTGTTACATGGGGATTCAGTTGTCTGAAAAAACGCGTTTATTATCGGGCTGAAAAACACGTTTTGAAAAGTGTGCCGTTACTGCCCCATAACTTACATGGGGTTGACCAAACTTGAAGAAACATGTTTATTTCTGCTGAAAAACACGTTTTGACCTTTTCTGCACACTGGGATAAGAGCTGAGTGTGTGGGCTCTTCTGAGCCTTGCTGTTACATGGGGATTCAGTTGTCTGAAAAAACGCGTTTATTTCGGGCTGAAAAACATGTTTTGAAAAGTGTGCCGTTACTGCCCCATAACTTACATGGGGTTGACCAAACTTGCAGAAACATGTTTATTTCTGCTGAAAAACACGTTTTGACCCTTTCTGCACACTGGGGTTAAGAGCTGAGTGTGTGGGCTCTTCTGAGCCTTGCTGTTACATGGGGATTCAGTTGTCTGAAAAAACGCGTTTATTTCGGGCTGAAAAACACGTTTTGAAAAGTGTGCCGTTACTGCCCCATAACTTACATGGGGTTGACCAAACTTGCAGAAACATGTTTATTTCTGCTGAAAAACACGTTTTGACCCTTTCTGCACACTGGAGTTAAGAGCTGAGTGTGTGGGCTCTTCTGAGCCTTGCTGTTACATGGGATTTCAGTTGTCTGAAAAAACGCGTTTATTTCGGGCTGAAAAACACGTTTTGAAAAGTGTGCCGTTACTGCCCCATAACTTACATGGGGTTGACCAAACTTGCAGAAACATGTTTATTTCTGTTGAAAAACACGTTTTGACTCTTCTGCACACTGGGGTTAAGAGCTGAGTGTGTGGGCTCTTCTGAGCCTTGCTGTTACATGGGGATTCAGTTGTCTGAAAAAACGCGTTTATTTCGGGCTGAAAAACACGTTTTGAAAAGTGTGCCGTTACTGCCCCAGAACTTACATGGGGTTGACCAAAGTTGCAGAAACATGTTTATTTCTGCTGAAAAACACGTTTTGACCCTTTCTGCACACTGGGGTTAAGAGCTGAGTGTGTGGGCTCTTCTGAGCCTTGCTGTTACATGGGGATTCAGTTTTCTGAAAAAACGCGTTTATTTCGGGCTGAAAAACACGTTTTGAAAAGTGTGCCGTTACTGCCCCATAACTTACATGGGGTTGACCAAACTTGAAGAAACATGTTTATTTCTGCTGAAAAACAAGTTTTGACCCTTTCTGCACACTGGGGTTAAGAGCTGAGTGTGTGGGCTCTTCTGAGCCTTGCTGTTACATGGGGATTCAGTTGTCTGAAAAAACGCGTTTATTTCGGGCTGAAAAACACGTTTTGAAAAGTGTGCCGTTACTGCCCCATAACTTACATGGGGTTGACCAAACTTGAAGAAACATGTTTATTTCTGCTGAAAAACAAGTTTTGACCCTTTCTGCACACTGGGGTTAAGAGCTGAGTGTGTGGGCTCTTCTGAGCCTTGCTGTTACATGGGGATTCAGTTGTCTGAAAAAACGTGTTTATTTCGGGCTGAAAAACACGTTTTGAAAAGTGTGCAGTTACTGCCCCATAACTTACATGGGGTTGACCAAACTTGCAGAAACATGTTTGTTTCTGCTGAAAAACACGTTTTGACCCTTTCTGCACACTGGGGTTAAGAGCTGAGTGTGTGGGCTCTTCTGAGCCTTGCTGTTACATGGGGATTCAGTTGTCTGAAAAAACGCGTTATTTCGGGCTGAAAAACACGTTTTGAAAAGTGTGCCGTTACTGCCCCATAACTTACATGGGGTTGACCAAACTTGAAGAAACATGTTTATTTCTGCTGAAGAACACGTTTTGACCTTTTCTGCACACTGGGGTTAAGAGCTGAGTGTGTGGGCTCTTCTGAGCCTTGCTGTTACATGGGGATTCAGTTTTCTGAAAAAAACGCGTTTATTTCGGGCTGAAAAACACGTTTTGAAAAGTGTGCCGTTACTGCCCCATAACTTACATGGGGTTGACCAAACTTGAAGAAACATGTTTATTTCTGCTGAAAAACACGTTTTGACCCTTTCTGCACACTGGGGTTAAGAGCTGAGTGTGTGGGCTCTTCTGAGCCTTGCTGTTACATGGGGATTCAGTTGTCTGAAAAACGCGTTTATTTCGGGCTGAAAAACACGTTTTGAAAAGTGTGCCGTTACTGCCCCATAACTTACATGGGGTTGACCAAACTTGAAGAAACATGTTTATTTCTGCTGAAAAACTAGTTTTGACCCTTTCTGCACACTGGGGTTAAGAGCTGAGTGTGTGGGCTCTTCTGAGCCTTGCTGTTACATGGGGATTCAGTTGTCTGAAAAACGCGTTTATTTCGGGCTGAAAAACACGTTTTGAAAAGTGTGCCGTTACTGCCCCATAACTTACATGGGGTTGACCAAACTTGATGAAACATGTTTATTTCTGCTGAAAAACAAGTTTTGACCCTTTCTGCACACTGGGGTTAAGAGCTGAGTGTGTGGGCTCTTCTGAGCCTTGCTGTTACATGGGGATTCAGTTGTCTGAAAAAACGTGTTTATTTCGGGCTGAAAAACACGTTTTGAAAAGTGTGCCGTTACTGCCCCATAACTTACATGGGGTTGACCAAACTTGAAGAAACATGTTTATTTCTGCTGAAAAACAAGTTTTGACCCTTTCTGCACACTGGGGTTAAGAGCTGAGTGTGTGGGCTCTTCTGAGCCTTGCTGTTACATGGGGATTCAGTTGTCTGAAAAAACGTGTTTATTTCGGGCTGAAAAACACGTTTTGAAAAGTGTGCAGTTACTGCCCCATAACTTACATGGGGTTGACCAAACTTGCAGAAACATGTTTGTTTCTGCTGAAAAACACGTTTTGACCCTTTCTGCACACTGGGGTTAAGAGCTGAGTGTGTGGGCTCTTCTGAGCCTTGCTGTTACATGGGGATTCAGTTGTAACGCGTTTATTTCGGGCTGAAAAACACGTTTTGAAAAGTGTGCCGTTACTGCCCCATAACTTACATGGGGTTGACCAAACTTGAAGAAACATGTTTGTTTCTGCTGAAAAACACGTTTTGACCCTTTCTGCACACTGGGGTTAAGAGCTGAGTGTGTGGGCTCTTCTGAGCCTTGCTGTTACATGGGGATTCAGTTGTCTGAAAAAACGCGTTTATTTCGGGCTGAAAAACACGTTTTGAAAAGTGTGCCGTTACTGCCCCATAACTTACATGGGGTTGACCAAACTTGAAGAAACATGTTTATTTCTGCTGAAAAACAAGTTTTGACCCTTTCTGCACACTGGGGTTAAGAGCTGAGTGTGTGGGCTCTTCTGAGCCTTTCTGTTACATGGGGATTCAGTTGTCTGAAAAAACGCGTTTATTTCGGGCTGAAAAACATGTTTTGAAAAGTGTGCCGTTACTGCCCCATAACTTACATGGGGTTGACCAAACTTGCAGAAACATGTTTATTTCTGCTGAAAAACACGTTTTGACCCTTTCTGCACACTGGGGTTAAGAGCTGAGTGTGTGGGCTCTTCTGAGCCTTGCTGTTACATGGGGATTCAGTTGTCTGAAAAAACGTGTTTATTTCGGGCTGAAAAACACGTTTTGAAAAGTGTGCCGTTACTGCCCCATAACTTACATGGGGTTGACCAAACTTGAAGAAACATGTTTATTTCTGCTGAAAAACAAGTTTTGACCCTTTCTGCACACTGGGGTTAAGAGCTGAGTGTGTGGGCTCTTCTGAGCCTTGCTGTTACATGGGGATTCAGTTGTCTGAAAAAACGCGTTTATTTCGGGCTGAAAAACACGTTTTGAAAAGTGTGCCGTTACTGCCCCATAACTTACATGGGGTTGACCAAACTTGAAGAAACATGTTTATTTCTGCTGAAAAACACGTTTTGACCCTTTCTGCACACTGGGGTTAAGAGCTGAGTGTGTGGGCTCTTCTGAGCCTTGCTGTTACATGGGGATTCAGTTGTCTGAAAAAACGCGTTTATTTCGGGCTGAAAAACACGTTTTGAAAAGTGTGCCGTTACTGCCCCATAACTTACATGGGGTTGACCAAACTTGAAGAAACATGTTTATTTCTGCTGAAAAACAAGTTTTGACCCTTTCTGCACACTGGGGTTAAGAGCTGAGTGTGTGGGCTCTTCTGAGCCTTGCTGTTACATGGGGATTCAGTTGTCTGAAAAAACGCGTTTATTTCGGGCTGAAAAACACGTTTTGAAAAGTGTGCCGTTACTGCCCCATAACTTACATGGGGTTGACCAAACTTGAAGAAACATGTTTATTTCTGCTGAAAAACAAGTTTTGACCCTTTCTGCACACTGGGGTTAAGAGCTGAGTGTGTGGGCTCTTCTGAGCCTTGCTGTTACATGGGGATTCAGTTGTCTGAAAAAACGTGTTTATTTCGGGCTGAAAAACACGTTTTGAAAAGTGTGCAGTTACTGCCCCATAACTTACATGGGGTTGACCAAACTTGCAGAAACATGTTTGTTTCTGCTGAAAAACACGTTTTGACCCTTTCTGCACACTGGGGTTAAGAGCTGAGTGTGTGGGCTCTTCTGAGCCTTGCTGTTACATGGGGATTCAGTTGTCTGAAAAAACGCGTTTATTTCGGGCTGAAAAACACGTTTTGAAAAGTGTGCCGTTACTGCCCCATAACTTACATGGGGTTGACCAAACTTGAAGAAACATGTTTATTTCTGCTGAAAAACAAGTTTTGACCCTTTCTGCACACTGGGGTTAAGAGCTGAGTGTGTGGGCTCTTCTGAGCCTTTCCGTTACATGGGGATTCAGTTGTCTGAAAAAACGCGTTTATTTCGGGCTGAAAAACATGTTTTGAAAAGTGTGCCGTTACTGCCCCATAACTTACATGGGGTTGACCAAACTTGCAGAAACATGTTTATTTCTGCTGAAAAACACGTTTTGACCCTTTCTGCACACTGGGGTTAAGAGCTGAGTGTGTGGGCTCTTCTGAGCCTTGCTGTTACATGGGGATTCAGTTGTCTGAAAAAACGTGTTTATTTCGGGCTGAAAAACACGTTTTGAAAAGTGTGCCGTTACTGCCCCATAACTTACATGGGGTTGACCAAACTTGAAGAAACATGTTTATTTCTGCTGAAAAACAAGTTTTGACCCTTTCTGCACACTGGGGTTAAGAGCTGAGTGTGTGGGCTCTTCTGAGCCTTGCTGTTACATGGGGATTCAGTTGTCTGAAAAAACGCGTTTATTTCGGGCTGAAAAACACGTTTTGAAAAGTGTGCCGTTACTGCCCCATAACTTACATGGGGTTGACCAAACTTGAAGAAACATGTTTATTTCTGCTGAAAAACAAGTTTTGACCCTTTCTGCACACTGGGGTTAAGAGCTGAGTGTGTGGGCTCTTCTGAGCCTTGCTGTTACATGGGGATTCAGTTGTCTGAAAAAACGCGTTTATTTCGGGCTGAAAAACACGTTTTGAAAAGTGTGCCGTTACTGCCCCATAACTTACATGGGGTTGACCAAACTTGAAGAAACATGTTTATTTCTGCTGAAAAACAAGTTTTGACCCTTTCTGCACACTGGGGTTAAGAGCTGAGTGTGTGGGCTCTTCTGAGCCTTGCTGTTACATGGGGATTCAGTTGTCTGAAAAAACGCGTTTATTTCGGGCTGAAAAACACGTTTTGAAAAGTGTGCCGTTACTGCCCCATAACTTACATGGGGTTGACCAAACTTGAAGAAACATGTTTATTTCTGCTGAAAAACAAGTTTTGACCCTTTCTGCACACTGGGGTTAAGAGCTGAGTGTGTGGGCTCTTCTGAGCCTTGCTGTTACATGGGGATTCAGTTGTCTGAAAAAACGTGTTTATTTCGGGCTGAAAAACACGTTTTGAAAAGTGTGCAGTTACTGCCCCATAACTTACATGGGGTTGACCAAACTTGCAGAAACATGTTTGTTTCTGCTGAAAAACACGTTTTGACCCTTTCTGCACACTGGGGTTAAGAGCTGAGTGTGTGGGCTCTTCTGAGCCTTGCTGTTACATGGGGATTCAGTTGTCTGAAAAAACGCGTTTATTTCGGGCTGAAAAACACGTTTTGAAAAGTGTGCCGTTACTGCCCCATAACTTACATGGGGTTGACCAAACTTGAAGAAACATGTTTATTTCTGCTGAAAAACAAGTTTTGACCCTTTCTGCACACTGGGGTTAAGAGCTGAGTGTGTGGGCTCTTCTGAGCCTTTCTGTTACATGGGGATTCAGTTGTCTGAAAAACGCGTTTATTTCGGGCTGAAAAACATGTTTTGAAAAGTGTGCCGTTACTGCCCCATAACTTACATGGGGTTGACCAAACTTGCAGAAACATGTTTATTTCTGCTGAAAAACACGTTTTGACCCTTTCTGCACACTGGGGTTAAGAGCTGAGTGTGTGGGCTCTTCTGAGCCTTGCTGTTACATGGGGATTCAGTTTTCTGAAAAAACGCGTTTATTTCGGGCTGAAAAACACGTTTTGAAAAGTGTGCCGTTACTGCCCCATAACTTACATGGGGTTGACCAAACTTGAAGAAACATGTTTATTTCTGCTGAAAAACAAGTTTTGACCCTTTCTGCACACTGGGGTTAAGAGCTGAGTGTGTGGGCTCTTCTGAGCCTTGCTGTTACATGGGGATTCAGTTGTCTGAAAAAACGCGTTTATTTCGGGCTGAAAAACACGTTTTGAAAAGTGTGCCGTTACTGCCCCATAACTTACATGGGGTTGACCAAACTTGAAGAAACATGTTTATTTCTGCTGAAAAACAAGTTTTGACCCTTTCTGCACACTGGGGTTAAGAGCTGAGTGTGTGGGCTCTTCTGAGCCTTGCTGTTACATGGGGATTCAGTTGTCTGAAAAAACGCGTTTATTTCGGGCTGAAAAACACGTTTTGAAAAGTGTGCCGTTACTGCCCCATAACTTACATGGGGTTGACCAAACTTGAAGAAACATGTTTATTTCTGCTGAAAAACAAGTTTTGACCCTTTCTGCACACTGGGGTTAAGAGCTGAGTGTGTGGGCTCTTCTGAGCCTTGCTGTTACATGGGGATTCAGTTGTCTGAAAAAACGCGTTTATTTCGGGCTGAAAAACACGTTTTGAAAAGTGTGCCGTTACTGCCCCATAACTTACATGGGGTTGACCAAACTTGAAGAAACATGTTTATTTCTGCTGAAAAACAAGTTTTGACCCTTTCTGCACACTGGGGTTAAGAGCTGAGTGTGTGGGCTCTTCTGAGCCTTTCTGTTACATGGGGATTCAGTTGTCTGAAAAAACGCGTTTATTTCGGGCTGAAAAACATGTTTTGAAAAGTGTGCCGTTACTGCCCCATAACTTACATGGGGTTGACCAAACTTGCAGAAACATGTTTATTTCTGCTGAAAAACACGTTTTGACCCTTTCTGCACACTGGGGTTAAGAGCTGAGTGTGTGGGCTCTTCTGAGCCTTGCTGTTACATGGGGATTCAGTTGTCTGAAAAAACGTGTTTATTTCGGGCTGAAAAACACGTTTTGAAAAGTGTGCCGTTACTGCCCCATAACTTACATGGGGTTGACCAAACTTGAAGAAACATGTTTATTTCTGCTGAAAAACAAGTTTTGACCCTTTCTGCACACTGGGGTTAAGAGCTGAGTGTGTGGGCTCTTCTGAGCCTTGCTGTTACATGGGGATTCAGTTGTCTGAAAAAACGCGTTTATTTCGGGCTGAAAAACACGTTTTGAAAAGTGTGCCGTTACTGCCCCATAACTTACATGGGGTTGACCAAACTTGAAGAAACATGTTTATTTCTGCTGAAAAACAAGTTTTGACCCTTTCTGCACATTAAGAGCTGAGTGTGTGGGCTCTTCTGAGCCTTTGCTGTTACATGGGGATGTCAGTTTGTCTGAAAAAACGCGTTTATTTCGGGCTGAAAAACACGTTTTGAAAAGTGTGCCGTTACTGCCCCATAACTTACATGGGGTTGACCAACTTGAAGAAACATGTTTATTTCTGCTGAAAAACAAGTTTTGACCCTTTCTGCACACTGGGGTTAAGAGCTGAGTGTGTGGGCTCTTCTGAGCCTTGCTGTTACATGGGGATTCAGTTGTCTGAAAAAACGCGTTTATTTCGGGCTGAAAAACACGTTTTGAAAAGTGTGCAGTTACTGCCCCATAACTTACATGGGGTTGACCAAACTTGCAGAAACATGTTTATTTCTGGTGAAAAACACGTTTTGACCTTTTCTGCACACTGGGGTTAAGAGCTGAGTGTGTGGGCTCTTCTGAGCCTTGCTGTTACATGGGGATTCAGTTTTCTGAAAAAAAAAACGCGTTTATTTCGGGCTGAAAAACACGTTTTGAAAAGTGTGCCGTTACTGCCCCATAACTTACATGGGGTTGACCAAACTTGAAGAAACATGTTTATTTCTGCTGAAAAACAAGTTTTGACCCTTTCTGCACACTGGGGTTAAGAGCTGAGTGTGTGGGCTCTTCTGAGCCTTGCTGTTACATGGGGATTCAGTTGTCTGAAAAAACGCGTTTATTTCGGGCTGAAAACACGTTTTGAAAAGTGTGCCGTTACTGCCCCATAACTTACATGGGGTTGACCAAACTTGAAGAAACATGTTTATTTCTGCTGAAAAACAAGTTTTGACCCTTTCTGCACACTGGGGTTAAGAGCTGAGTGTGTGGGCTCTTCTGAGCCTTGCTGTTACATGGGGATTCAGTTGTCTGAAAAAACGCGTTTATTTCGGGCTGAAAAACACGTTTTTGAAAAGTGTGCAGTTACTGCCCCATAACTTACATGGGGTTGACCAAACTTGCAGAAACATGTTTGTTTCTGCTGAAAAACACGTTTTGACTCTTCTGCACACTGGGGTTAAGAGCTGAGTGTGTGGGCTCTTCTGAGCCTTGCTGTTACATGGGGATTCAGTTGTCTGAAAAAACG
This sequence comes from Lepisosteus oculatus, assembly GCF_040954835.1. Lineage (NCBI taxonomy): Eukaryota > Metazoa > Chordata > Actinopteri > Semionotiformes > Lepisosteidae > Lepisosteus > Lepisosteus oculatus. The sequence continues at coordinate 104,835 of NW_027167819.1, forward strand.
CGTTTATTTCGGGCTGAAAAACACGTTTTGAAAAGTGTGCCGTTACTGCCCCCATAACTTACATGGGGTTGACCAAACTTGAAGAAACATCTTTATTTCTGCTGAAAAACAAGTTTTGACCCTTTCTGCACACTGGGGTTAAGAGCTGAGTGTGTGGGCTCTTCTGAGCCTTGCTGTTACATGGGGATTCAGTTGTCTGAAAAAACGCGTTTATTTCGGGCTGAAAAACACGTTTTGAAAAGTGTGCCGTTACTGCCCCATAACTTACATGGGGTTGACCAAACTTGAAGAAACATGTTTATTTCTGCTGAAAAACAAGTTTTTGACCCTTTCTGCACACTGGGGTTAAGAGCTGAGTGTGTGGGCTCTTCTGAGCCTTGCTGTTACATGGGGATTCAGTTGTCTGAAAAACGTGTTTATTTCGGGCTGAAAAACACGTTTTGAAAAGTGTGCAGTTACTGCCCATAACTTACATGGGGTTGACCAAACTTGCAGAAACATGTTTGTTTCTGCTGAAAAACACGTTTTGACCCTTTCTGCACACTGGGGTTAAGAGCTGAGTGTGTGGGCTCTTCTGAGCCTTGCTGTTACATGGGGATTCAGTTGTCTGAAAAAACGCGTTTATTTCGGGCTGAAAAACACGTTTTGAAAAGTGTGCCGTTACTGCCCCATAACTTACATGGGGTTGACCAAACTTGAAGAAACATGTTTATTTCTGCTGAAAAACAAGTTTTGACCCTTTCTGCACACTGGGGTTAAGAGCTGAGTGTGTGGGCTCTTCTGAGCCTTTCTGTTACATGGGGATTCAGTTGTCTGAAAAAACGCGTTTATTTCGGGCTGAAAAACATGTTTTGAAAAGTGTGCCGTTTACTGCCCATAACTTACATGGGGTTGACCAAACTTGCAGAAACATGTTTATTTCTGCTGAAAAACACGTTTTGACCCTTTCTGCACACTGGGGTTAAGAGCTGAGTGTGTGGGCTCTTCTGAGCCTTGCTGTTACATGGGGATTCAGTTGTCTGAAAAAACGTGTTTATTTCGGGCTGAAAAACACGTTTTGAAAAGTGTGCCGTTACTGCCCCATAACTTACATGGGGTTGACCAAACTTGAAGAAACATGTTTATTTCTGCTGAAAAACAAGTTTTGACCCTTTCTGCTGCACCTGGGGTTAAGAGCTGAGTGTGTGGGCTCTTCTGAGCCTTGCTGTTACATGGGGATTCAGTTGTCTGAAAAAACGCGTTTATTTCGGGCTGAAAACACGTTTTGAAAAGTGTGCCGTTACTGCCCCATAACTTACATGGGGTTGACCAAACTTGAAGAAACATGTTTATTTCTGCTGAAAAACAAGTTTTGACCCTTTCTGCACACTGGGGTTAAGAGCTGAGTGTGTGGGCTCTTCTGAGCCTTGCTGTTACATGGGGATTCAGTTGTCTGAAAAAACGCGTTTATTTCGGGCTGAAAAACACGTTTTGAAAAGTGTGCCGTTACTGCCCCATAACTTACAGGGGTTGACCAAACTTGAAGAAACATGTTTATTTCTGCTGAAAAACAAGTTTTGACCCTTTCTGCACACTGGGGTTAAGAGCTGAGTGTGTGGGCTCTTCTGAGCCTTGCTGTTACATGGGGATTCAGTTGTCTGAAAAAAAACGTGTTTATTTCGGGCTGAAAAACACGTTTTGAAAAGTGTGCAGTTACTGCCCCATAACTTACATGGGGTTGACCAAACTTGCAGAAACATGTTTGTTTCTGCTGAAAAACACGTTTTGACCCTTTCTGCACACTGGGGTTAAGAGCTGAGTGTGTGGGCTCTTCTGAGCCTTGCTGTTACATGGGGATTCAGTTGTCTGAAAAAACGCGTTTATTTCGGGCTGAAAAACACGTTTTGAAAAGTGTGCCGTTACTGCCCCATAACTTACATGGGGTTGACCAAACTTGAAGAAACATGTTTATTTCTGCTGAAAAACAAGTTTTGACCCTTTCTGCACACTGGGGTTAAGAGCTGAGTGTGTGGGCTCTTCTGAGCCTTTCTGTTACATGGGGATTCAGTTGTCTGAAAAACGCGTTTATTTCGGGCTGAAAAACACGTTTTGAAAAGTGTGCAGTTACTGCCCCATAACTTACATGGGGTTGACCAAACTTGCAGAAACATGTTTGTTTCTGCTGAAAAACACGTTTTGACCCTTTCTGCACACTGGGGTTAAGAGCTGAGTGTGTGGGCTCTTCTGAGCCTTGCTGTTACATGGGATTCAGTTGTCTGAAAAAACGCGTTTATTTGGGCTGAATAACACGTTTTGAAAAGTGTGCCGTTACTGCCCCATAACTTACATGGGGTTGACCAAACTTGAAGAAACATGTTTATTTCTGCTTAAGAACACGTTTTGACCTTTTCTGCACACTGGGGTTAAGAGCTGAGTGTGTGGGCTCTTCTGAGCCTTGCTGTTACATGGGGATTCAGTTTTCTGAAAAAAACGCGTTTATTTCGGGCTGAAAAACACGTTTTGAAAAGTGTGCCGTTACTGCCCCATAACTTACATGGGGTTGACCAAACTTGAAGAAAACATGTTTATTTCTGCTGAAAAACACGTTTTGACCCTTTCTGCACACTGGGGTTAAGAGCTGAGTGTGTGGGCTCTTCTGAGCCTTGCTGTTACATGGGGATTCAGTTGTCTGAAAAAACGCGTTTATTTCGGGCTGAAAACACGTTTTGAAAAGTGTGCCGTTACTGCCCCATAACTTACATGGGGTTGACCAAACTTGAAGAAACATGTTTATTTCTGCTGAAAAACAAGTTTTGACCCTTTCTGCACACTGGGGTTAAGAGCTGAGTGTGTGGGCTCTTCTGAGCCTTGCTGTTACATGGGGATTCAGTTGTCTAAAAAAACGCGTTTATTTCGGGCTGAAAAACACGTTTTGAAAAGTGTGCCGTTACTGCCCCATAACTTACATGGGGTTGACCAAACTTGAAGAAACATGTTTATTTCTGCTGAAAAACAAGTTTTGACCCTTTCTGCACACTGGGGTTAAGAGCTGAGTGTGTGGGCTCTTCTGAGCCTTGCTGTTACATGGGGATTCAGTTGTCTGAAAAAACGTGTTTATTTCGGGCTGAAAAACACGTTTTGAAAAGTGTGCAGTTACTGCCCCATAACTTACATGGGGTTGACCAAACTTGCAGAAACATGTTTGTTTCTGCTGAAAAACACGTTTTGACCCTTTCTGCACACTGGGGTTAAGAGCTGAGTGTGTGGGCTCTTCTGAGCCTTGCTGTTACATGGGGATTCAGTTGTCTGAAAAAACGCGTTTATTTCGGGCTGAAAAACACGTTTTGAAAAGTGTGCCGTTACTGCCCCATAACTTACATGGTTGACCAAACTTGAAGAAACATGTTATTTCTGCTGAAAAACAAGTTTTGACCCTTTCTGCACACTGGAGTTAAGAGCTGAGTGTGTGGGCTCTTCTGAGCCTTGCTGTTACATGGGATTTCAGTTGTCTGAAAAAACGCGTTTATTTCGGGCTGAAAAACACGTTTTGAAAAGTGTGCCGTTACTGCCCCATAACTTACATGGGGTTGACCAAACTTGAATAAACATGTTTATTTCTGCTGAAAAACAAGTTTTGACCCTTTCTGCACACTGGGCTTAAGAGCTGAGTGTGTGGGCTCTTCTGAGCTTTCTGTTACATGGGGATTTCAGTTGTGTCTGAAAAAACGCGTTTATTTCGGGCTGAAAAACATGTTTTGAAAAGTGTGCCGTTACTGCCCCATAACTTACATGGGGTTGACCAAACTTGCAGAAACATGTTTATTTCTGCTGAAAAACACGTTTTGACCCTTTCTGCACACTGGGGTTAAGAGCTGAGTGTGTGGGCTCTTCTGAGCCTTGCTGTTACATGGGGATTCAGTTGTCTGAAAAAACGTGTTTATTTCGGGCTGAAAAACACGTTTTGAAAAGTGTGCCGTTACTGCCCCATAACTTACATGGGGTTGACCAAACTTGAAGAAACATGTTTATTTCTGCTGAAAAACAAGTTTTGACCCTTTCTGCACACTGGGGTTAAGAGCTGAGTGTGTGGGCTCTTCTGAGCCTTGCTGTTACATGGGGATTCAGTTGTCTGAAAAAACGCGTTTATTTCGGGCTGAAAAACACGTTTTGAAAAGTGTGCCGTTACTGCCCCATAACTTACATGGGGTTGACCAAACTTGAAGAAACATGTTTATTACTGCTGAAAAACAAGTTTTGACCCTTTCTGCACACTGGGGTTAAGAGCTGAGTGTGTGGGCTCTTCTGAGCCTTGCTGTTACATGGGGATTCAGTTGTCTGAAAAAACGCGTTTATTTCGGGCTGAAAAACACATTTTGAAAAGTGTGCCGTTACTGCCCCATAACTTACATGGGGTTGACCAAACTTGAAGAAACATGTTTATTTCTGCTGAAAAACAAGTTTTGACCCTTTCTGCACACTGGGGTTAAGAGCTGAGTGTGTGGGCTCTTCTGAGCCTTGCTGTTACATGGGGATTCAGTTGTCTGAAAAAACGCGTTTATTTCGGGCTGAAAAACACGTTTTGAAAAGTGTGCAGTTACTGCCCCATAACTTACATGGGGTTGACCAAACTTGCAGAAACATGTTTATTTCTGGTGAAAAACACGTTTTGACCTTTTCTGCACACTGGGGTTAAGAGCTGAGTGTGTGGGCTCTTCTGAGCCTTGCTGTTACATGGGGATTCAGTTTTCTGAAAAAACGCGTTTATTTCGGGCTGAAAAACACGTTTTGAAAAGTGTGCCGTTACTGCCCCATAACTTACATGGGGTTGACCAAACTTGAAGAAACATGTTTATTTCTGCTGAAAAACAAGTTTTGACCCTTTCTGCACACTGGGGTTAAGAGCTGAGTGTGTGGGCTCTTCTGAGCCTTGCTGTTACATGGGGATTCAGTTGTCTGAAAAAACGCGTTTATTTCGGGCTGAAAAACACGTTTTGAAAAGTGTGCCGTTACTGCCCCATAACTTACATGGGGTTGACCAAACTTGAAGAAACATGTTTATTTCTGCTGAAAAACACGTTTTGACCCTTTCTGCACACTGGGGTTAAGAGCTGAGTGTGTGGGCTCTTCTGAGCCTTGCTGTTACATGGGGATTCAGTTGTCTGAAAAAACGTGTTTATTTCGGGCTGAAAAACACGTTTTGAAAACTGTGCCGTTACTGCCCCATAACTTACATGGGGTTGACCAAACTTGAAGAAACATGTTTATTTCTGCTGAAAAACAAGTTTTGACCCTTTCTGCACACTGGGGTTAAGAGCTGAGTGTGTGGGCTCTTCTGAGCCTTGCTGTTACATGGGGATTCAGTTGTCTGAAAAAACGCGTTTATTTCGGGCTGAAAAACACGTTTTGAAAAGTGTGCCGTTACTGCCCCATAACTTACATGGGGTTGACCAAACTTGAAGAAACATGTTTATTTCTGCTGAAAAACAAGTTTTGACCCTTTCTGCACACTGGGGTTAAGAGCTGAGTGTGTGGGCTCTTCTGAGCCTTGCTGTTACATGGGGATTCAGTTGTCTGAAAAAACGCGTTTATTTTGGGCTGAAAAACACGTTTTGAAAAGTGTGCCGTTACTGCCCCATAACTTACATGGGGTTGACCAAACTTGAAGAAACATGTTTATTTCTGCTGAAAAACAAGTTTTGACCCTTTCTGCACACTGGGGTTAAGAGCTGAGTGTGTGGGCTCTTCTGAGCCTTGCTGTTACATGGGGATTCAGTTGTCTGAAAAAACGCGTTTATTTCGGGCTGAAAAACACGTTTTGAAAAGTGTGCCGTTACTGCCCCATAACTTACATGGGGTTGACCAAACTTGCAGAAACATGTTTGTTTCTGCTGAAAAACACGTTTTGACTCTTCTGCACACTGGGGTTAAGAGCTGAGTGTGTGGGCTCTTCTGAGCCTTGCTGTTACATGGGGATTCAGTTGTCTGAAAAAAACGCGTTTATTTCGGGCTGAAAAACACGTTTTGAAAAGTGTGCTGTTACTGCCCCAGAACTTACATGGGGTTGACCAAAGTTGCAGAAACATGTTTATTTCTGCTGAAAAACACGTTTTGACCCTTTCTGCACACTGGGGTTAAGAGCTGAGTGTGTGGGCTCTTCTGAGCCTTGCTGTTACATGGGGATTCAGTTTTCTGAAAAAACGCGTTTATTTCGGGCTGAAAAACACGTTTTGAAAAGTGTGCCGTTACTGCCCCATAACTTACATGGGGTTGACCAAACTTGAAGAAACATGTTTATTTCTGCTGAAAAACACGTTTTGACCCTTTCTGCACACTGGGGTTAAGAGCTGAGTGTGTGGGCTCTTTTGAGCCTTGCTGTTACATGGGGATTCAGTTGTCTGAAAAAACGCGTTTATTTCGGGCTGAAAAACACGTTTTGAAAAGTGTGCCGTTACTGCCCCATAACTTACATGGGGTTGACCAAACTTGAAGAAACATGTTTATTTCTGCTGAAAAACAAGTTTTGACCCTTTCTGCACACTGGGGTTAAGAGCTGAGTGTGTGGGCTCTTCTGAGCCTTGCTGTTACATGGGGATTCAGTTGTCTGAAAAAACGCGTTTATTTCGGGCTAAAAAACACGTTTTGAAAAGTGTGCCGTTACTGCCCCATAACTTACATGGGGTTGACCAAACTTGAAGAAACATGTTTATTTCTGCTGAAAAACACGTTTTGACCCTTTCTGCACACTGGGGTTAAGAGCTGAGTGTGTGGGCTCTTCTGAGCCTTGCTGTTACATGGGGATTCAGTTGTCTGAAAAAACGCGTTTATTTCGGGCTGAAAAACACGTTTTGAAAAGTGTGCCGTTACTGCCCCATAACTTACATGGGGTTGACCAAACTTGAAGAAACATGTTTATTTCTGCTGAAAAACAAGTTTTGACCCTTTCTGCACACTGGGGTTAAGAGCTGAGTGTGTGGGCTCTTCTGAGCCTTGCTGTTACATGGGGATTCAGTTGTCTGAAAAAACGTGTTTATTTCGGGCTGAAAAACACGTTTTGAAAAGTGTGCAGTTACTGCCCCATAACTTACATGGGGTTGACCAAACTTGCAGAAACATGTTTGTTTCTGCTGAAAAACACGTTTTGACCCTTTCTGCACACTGGGGTTAAGAGCTGAGTGTGTGGGCTCTTCTGAGCCTTGCTGTTACATGGGGATTCAGTTGTCTGAAAAAACGCGTTTATTTCGGGCTGAAAAACACGTTTTGAAAAGTGTGCCGTTACTGCCCCATAACTTACATGGGGTTGACCAAACTTGAAGAAACATGTTTATTTCTGCTGAAAAACAAGTTTTGACCCTTTCTGCACACTGGGGTTAAGAGCTGAGTGTGTGGGCTCTTCTGAGCCTTTCTGTTACATGGGGATTCAGTTGTCTGAAAAAACGCGTTTATTTCGGGCTGAAAAACATGTTTTGAAAAGTGTGCCGTTACTGCCCCATAACTTACATGGGGTTGACCAAACTTGCAGAAACATGTTTATTTCTGCTGAAAAACACGTTTTGACCCTTTCTGCACACTGGGGTTAAGAGCTGAGTGTGTGGGCTCTTCTGAGCCTTGCTGTTACATGGGGATTCAGTTGTCTGAAAAAACGTGTTTATTTCGGGCTGAAAAACACGTTTTGAAAAGTGTGCCGTTACTGCCCCATAACTTACATGGGGTTGACCAAACTTGAAGAAACATGTTTATTTCTGCTGAAAAACAAGTTTTGACCCTTTCTGCACACTGGGGTTAAGAGCTGAGTGTGTGGGCTCTTCTGAGCCTTGCTGTTACATGGGGATTCAGTTGTCTGAAAAAACGCGTTATTTCGGGCTGAAAAACACGTTTTGAAAAGTGTGCCGTTACTGCCCCATAACTTACATGGGGTTGACCAAACTTGAAGAAACATGTTTATTTCTGCTGAAAAACAAGTTTTGACCTTTCTGCACACTGGGGTTAAGAGCTGAGTGTGTGGGCTCTTCTGAGCCTTGCTGTTACATGGGGATTCAGTTGTCTGAAAAAACGCGTTTATTTCGGGCTGAAAAACACGTTTTGAAAAGTGTGCCGTTACTGCCCCATAACTTACATGGGGTTGACCAAACTTGAAGAAACATGTTTATTTCTGCTGAAAAACAAGTTTTGACCCTTTCTGCACACTGGGGTTAAGAGCTGAGTGTGTGGGCTCTTCTGAGCCTTGCTGTTACATGGGGATTCAGTTGTCTGAAAAAACGTGTTTATTTCGGGCTGAAAAACACGTTTTGAAAAGTGTGCCGTTACTGCCCCATAACTTACATGGGGTTGACCAAACTTGAAGAAACATGTTTATTTCTGCTGAAAAAAAAGTTTTGACCCTTTCTGCACACTGGGGTTAAGAGCTGAGTGTGTGGGCTCTTCTGAGCCTTGCTGTTACATGGGGATTCAGTTGTCTGAAAAAACGCGTTTATTTCGGGCTGAAAAACACGTTTTGAAAAGTGTGCCGTTACTGCCCCATAACTTACATGGGGTTGACCAAACTTGCAGAAACATGTTTGTTTCTGCTGAAAAACACGTTTTGACTCTTCTGCACACTGGGGTTAAGAGCTGAGTGTGTGGGCTCTTCTGAGCCTTGCTGTTACATGGGGATTCAGTTGTCTGAAAAAACGCGTTTATTTCGGGCTGAAAAACACGTTTTGAAAAGTGTGCTGTTACTGCCCCAGAACTTACATGGGGTTGACCAAAGTTGCAGAAACATGTTTATTTCTGCTGAAAAACACGTTTGACCCTTTCTGCACACTGGGGTTAAGAGCTGAGTGTGTGGGCTCTTCTGAGCCTTGCTGTTACATGGGGATTCAGTTTCTGAAAAAACGCGTTTATTTCGGGCTGAAAAACACGTTTTGAAAAGTGTGCCGTTACTGCCCCATAACTTACATGGGGTTGACCAAACTTGAAGAAACATGTTTATTTCTGCTGAAAAACACGTTTTGACCCTTTCTGCACACTGGGGTTAAGAGCTGAGTGTGTGGGCTCTTCTGAGCCTTGCTGTTACATGGGGATTCAGTTGTCTGAAAAACGCGTTTATTTCGGGCTGAAAAACACGTTTTGAAAAGTGTGCCGTTACTGCCCCATAACTTACATGGGGTTGACCAAACTTGAAGAAACATGTTTATTTCTGCTGAAAAACAAGTTTTGACCCTTTCTGCACACTGGGGTTAAGAGCTGAGTGTGTGGGCTCTTCTGAGCCTTGCTGTTACATGGGGATTCAGTTGTCTGAAAAAACGCGTTTATTTCGGGCTGAAAAACACGTTTTGAAAAGTGTGCCGTTACTGCCCCATAACTTACATGGGGTTGACCAAACTTGAAGAAAACATGTTTATTTCTGCTGAAAAACACGTTTTGACCCTTTCTGCACACTGGGGTTAAGAGCTGAGTGTGTGGGCTCTTCTGAGCCTTGCTGTTACATGGGGATTCAGTTGTCTGAAAAACGCGTTTATTTCGGGCTGAAAAACACGTTTTGAAAAGTGTGCCGTTACTGCCCCATAACTTACATGGGGTTGACCAAACTTGAAGAAACATGTTTATTTCTGCTGAAAAACAAGTTTTGACCCTTTCTGCACACTGGGGTTAAGAGCTGAGTGTGTGGGCTCTTCTGAGCCTTGCTGTTACATGGGGATTCAGTTGTCTGAAAAAACGTGTTTATTTCGGGCTGAAAAACACGTTTGAAAAGTGTGCAGTTACTGCCCCATAACTTACATGGGGTTGACCAAACTTGCAGAAACATGTTTGTTTCTGCTGAAAAACACGTTTTGACCCTTTCTGCACACTGGGGTTAAGAGCTGAGTGTGTGGGCTCTTCTGAGCCTTGCTGTTACATGGGGATTCAGTTGTCTGAAAAAACGCGTTTATTTCGGGCTGAAAAACACGTTTTGAAAAGTGTGCCGTTACTGCCCCATAACTTACATGGGGTTGACCAAACTTGAAGAAACATGTTTATTTCTGCTGAAAAACAAGTTTTGACCCTTTCTGCACACTGGGGTTAAGAGCTGAGTGTGTGGGCTCTTCTGAGCCTTTCTGTTACATGGGGATTCAGTTGTCTGAAAAAACGCGTTTATTTCGGGCTGAAAAACATGTTTTGAAAAGTGTGCCGTTACTGCCCCATAACTTACATGGGGTTGACCAAACTTGCAGAAACATGTTTATTTCTGCTGAAAAACACGTTTTGACCCTTTCTGCACACTGGGGTTAAGAGCTGAGTGTGTGGGCTCTTCTGAGCCTTGCTGTTACATGGGGATTCAGTTGTCTGAAAAAACGTGTTTATTTCGGGCTGAAAAACACGTTTTGAAAAGTGTGCCGTTACTGCCCCATAACTTACATGGGGTTGACCAAACTTGAAGAAACATGTTTATTTCTGCTGAAAAACAAGTTTTGACCCTTTCTGCACACTGGGGTTAAGAGCTGAGTGTGTGGGCTCTTCTGAGCCTTGCTGTTACATGGGGATTCAGTTGTCTGAAAAAACGCGTTTATTTCGGGCTGAAAAACACGTTTTGAAAAGTGTGCCGTTACTGCCCCATAACTTACATGGGGTTGACCAAACTTGAAGAAACATGTTTATTTCTGCTGAAAAACAAGTTTTGACCCTTTCTGCACACTGGGGTTAAGAGCTGAGTGTGTGGGCTCTTCTGAGCCTTGCTGTTACATGGGGATTCAGTTGTCTGAAAAAACGCGTTTATTTCGGGCTGAAAAACACGTTTTGAAAAGTGTGCCGTTACTGCCCCATAACTTACATGGGGTTGACCAAACTTGAAGAAACATGTTTATTTCTGCTGAAAAACAAGTTTTGACCCTTTCTGCACACTGGGGTTAAGAGCTGAGTGTGTGGGCTCTTCTGAGCCTTGCTGTTACATGGGGATTCAGTTGTCTGAAAAAACGTGTTTATTTCGGGCTGAAAAACACGTTTTGAAAAGTGTGCAGTTACTGCCCCATAACTTACATGGGGTTGACCAAACTTGCAGAAACATGTTTGTTTCTGCTGAAAAACACGTTTTGACCCTTTCTGCACACTGGGGTTAAGAGCTGAGTGTGTGGGCTCTTCTGAGCCTTGCTGTTACATGGGGATTCAGTTGTCTGAAAAAACGCGTTTATTTCGGGCTGAAAAACACGTTTTGAAAAGTGTGCCGTTACTGCCCCATAACTTACATGGGGTTGACCAAACTTGAAGAAACATGTTTATTTCTGCTGAAAAACAAGTTTGACCCTTTCTGCACACTGGGGTTAAGAGCTGAGTGTGTGGGCTCTTCTGAGCCTTTCTGTTACATGGGGATTCAGTTGTCTGAAAAAACGCGTTTATTTCGGGCTGAAAAACACGTTTTGAAAAGTGTGCAGTTACTGCCCCATAACTTACATGGGGTTGACCAAACTTGCAGAAACATGTTTGTTTCTGCTGAAAAACACGTTTTGACCCTTTCTGCACACTGGGGTTAAGAGCTGAGTGTGTGGGCTCTTCTGAGCCTTGCTGTTACATGGGGATTCAGTTGTCTGAAAAAACGCGTTTATTTCGGGCTGAATAACACGTTTTGAAAAGTGTGCCGTTACTGCCCCATAACTTACATGGGGTTGACCAAACTTGAAGAAACATGTTTATTTCTGCTGAAGAACACGTTTTGACCCTTTTCTGCACACTGGGGTTAAGAGCTGAGTGTGTGGGCTCTTCTGAGCCTTGCTGTTACATGGGGATTCAGTTTTCTGAAAAAACGCGTTTATTTCGGGCTGAAAAAAACGTTTTGAAAAGTGTGCCGTTACTGCCCCATAACTTACATGGGGTTGACCAAACTTGAAGAAACATGTTTATTTCTGCTGAAAAACACGTTTTGACCCTTTCTGCACACTGGGGTTAAGAGCTGAGTGTGTGGGCTCTTCTGAGCCTTGCTGTTACATGGGATTCAGTTGTCTGAAAAAACGCGTTTATTTCGGGCTGAAAAACACGTTTTGAAAAGTGTGCCGTTACTGCCCCATAACTTACATGGGGTTGACCAAACTTGAAGAAACATGTTTATTTCTGCTGAAAAACAAGTTTTGACCCTTTCTGCACACTGGGGTTAAGAGCTGAGTGTGTGGGCTCTTCTGAGCCTTGCTGTTACATGGGGATTCAGTTGTCTGAAAAAAACGCGTTTATTTCGGGCTGAAAAACACGTTTGAAAAGTGTGCCGTTACTGCCCCATAACTTACATGGGGTTGACCAAAACTTGAAGAAACATGTTTATTTCTGCTGAAAAACAAGTTTTGACCCTTTCTGCACACTGGGGTTAAGAGCTGAGTGTGTGGGCTCTTCTGAGCCTTGCTGTTACATGGGGGATTCAGTTGTCTGAAAAAACGTGTTTATTTCGGGCTGAAAACACGTTTTGAAAAGTGTGCAGTTACTGCCCCATAACTTACATGGGGTTGACCAAACTTGCAGAAACATGTTTGTTTCTGCTGAAAAACACGTTTTGACCCTTTCTGCACACTGGGGTTAAGAGCTGAGTGTGTGGGCTCTTCTGAGCCTTGCTGTTACATGGGGATTCAGTTGTCTGAAAAAACGCGTTTATTTCGGGCTGAAAAACACGTTTTGAAAAGTGTGCCGTTACTGCCCCATAACTTACATGGGGTTGACCAAACTTGAAGAAACATGTTTATTTCTGCTGAAAAACAAGTTTTGACCCTTTCTGCACACTGGAGTTAAGAGCTGAGTGTGTGGGCTCTTCTGAGCCTTGCTGTTACATGGGATTTCAGTTGTCTGAAAAAACGCGTTTATTTCGGGCTGAAAAACACGTTTTGAAAAGTGTGCCGTTACTGCCCCATAACTTACATGGGGTTGACCAAACTTGAAGAAACATGTTTATTTCTGCTGAAAAACAAGTTTTGACCCTTTCTGCACACTGGGCTTAAGAGCTGAGTGTGTGGGCTCTTCTGAGCCTTTCTGTTACATGGGGATTCAGTTGTCTGAAAAAACGCGTTTATTTCGGGCTGAAAAACATGTTTTTGAAAAGTGTGCCGTTACTGCCCCATAACTTACATGGGGTTGACCAAACTTGCAGAAACATGTTTATTTCTGCTGAAAAACACGTTTTGACCCTTTTCTGCACACTGGGGTTAAGAGCTGAGTGTGTGGGCTCTTCTGAGCCTTGCTGTTACATGGGGATTCAGTTGTCTGAAAAAACGTGTTTATTTCGGGCTGAAAAACACGTTTTGAAAAGTGTGCCGTTACTGCCCCATAACTTACATGGGGTTGACCAAACTTGAAGAAACATGTTTATTTCTGCTGAAAAACAAGTTTTGACCCTTTCTGCACACTGGGGTTAAGAGCTGAGTGTGTGGGCTCTTCTGAGCCTTGCTGTTACATGGGGATTCAGTTGTCTGAAAAAACGCGTTTATTTCGGGCTGAAAAACACGTTTTGAAAAGTGTGCCGTTACTGCCCCATAACTTACATGGGGTTGACCAAACTTGAAGAACATGTTTATTTCTGCTGAAAAACAAGTTTTGACCCTTTCTGCACACTGGGGTTAAGAGCTGAGTGTGTGGGCTCTTCTGAGCCTTGCTGTTACATGGGGATTCAGTTGTCTGAAAAACGCGTTTATTTCGGGCTGAAAAACACGTTTTGAAAAGTGTGCCGTTACTGCCCCATAACTTACATGGGGTTGACCAAACTTGAAGAAACATGTTTATTTCTGCTGAAAAACAAGTTTTGACCCTTTCTGCACACTGGGGTTAAGAGCTGAGTGTGTGGGCTCTTCTGAGCCTTGCTGTTACACGGGGATTCAGTTGTCTGAAAAAACGCGTTTATTTCGGGCTGAAAAACACGTTTTGAAAAGTGTGCAGTTACTGCCCCATAACTTACATGGGGTTGACCAAACTTGCAGAAACATATTTATTTCTGGTGAAAAACACGTTTTGACCTTTTCTGCACACTGGGGTTAAGAGCTGAGTGTGTGGGCTCTTCTGAGCCTTGCTGTTACATGGGGATTCAGTTTTCTGAAAAAACGCGTTTATTTCGGGCTGAAAAACACGTTTTGAAAAGTGTGCCGTTACTGCCCCATAACTTACATGGGTTGACCAAACTTGAAGAAACATGTTTATTTCTGCTGAAAAACAAGTTTTGACCCTTTCTGCACACTGGGGTTAAGAGCTGAGTGTGTGGGCTCTTCTGAGCCTTGCTGTTACATGGGGATTCAGTTGTCTGAAAAAACGCGTTTATTTCGGGCTGAAAAACACGTTTTGAAAAGTGTGCCGTTACTGCCCCATAACTTACATGGGGTTGACCAAACTTGAAGAAACATGTTTATTTCTGCTGAAAAACACGTTTTGACCCTTTCTGCACACTGGGGTTAAGAGCTGAGTGTGTGGGCTCTTCTGAGCCTTGCTGTTACATGGGGATTCAGTTGTCTGAAAAAACGTGTTTATTTCGGGCTGAAAAACACGTTTTGAAAAGTGTGCCGTTACTGCCCCATAACTTACATGGGGTTGACCAAACTTGAAGAAACATGTTTATTTCTGCTGAAAAACAAGTTTTGACCCTTTCTGCACACTGGGGTTAAGAGCTGAGTGTGTGGGCTCTTCTGAGCCTTGCTGTTACATGGGGATTCAGTTGTCTGAAAAAACGCGTTTATTTCGGGCTGAAAAACACGTTTTGAAAAGTGTGCCGTTACTGCCCCATAACTTACATGGGGTTGACCAAACTTGAAGAAACATGTTTATTTCTGCTGAAAAACAAGTTTGACCCTTTCTGCACACTGGGGTTAAGAGCTGAGTGTGTGGGCTCTTCTGAGCCTTGCTGTTACATGGGGGATTCAGTTGTCTGAAAAACGCGTTTATTTCGGGCTGAAAACACGTTTTGAAAAGTGTGCCGTTACTGCCCCATAACTTACATGGGGTTGACCAAACTTGAAGAAACATGTTTATTTCTGCTGAAAAACAAGTTTTGACCCTTTCTGCACACTGGGGTTAAGAGCTGAGTGTGTGGGCTCTTCTGAGCCTTGCTGTTACATGGGGATTCAGTTGTCTGAAAAAACGTGTTTATTTCGGGCTGAAAAACACGTTTTGAAAAGTGTGCCGTTACTGCCCCATAACTTACATGGGGTTGACCAAACTTGAAGAAACATGTTTATTTCTGCTGAAAAACACGTTTTGACCCTTTCTGCACACTGGGGTTAAGAGCTGAGTGTGTGGGCTCTTCTGAGCCTTGCTGTTACATGGGGATTCAGTTGTCTGAAAAACGCGTTTATTTCGGGCTGAAAACACGTTTTGAAAAGTGTGCCGTTACTGCCCCATAACTTACATGGGGTTGACCAAACTTGAAGAAACATGTTTATTTCTGCTGAAAAACAAGTTTTGACCCTTTCTGCACACTGGGGTTAAGAGCTGAGTGTGTGGGCTCTTCTGAGCCTTGCTGTTACATGGGGATTCAGTTGTCTGAAAAAAACGCGTTTATTTCGGGCTGAAAAACACGTTTGAAAAGTGTGCTGTTACTGCCCCAGAACTTACATGGGGTTGACCAAAGTTGAAGAAACATGTTTATTTCTGCTGAAAAACACGTTTTGACCCTTTCTGCACACTGGGGTTAAGAGCTGAGTGTGTGGGCTCTTCTGAGCCTTGCTGTTACATGGGGATTCAGTTTCTGAAAAAACGCGTTTATTTCGGGCTGAAAAACACGTTTGAAAAGTGTGCCGTTACTGCCCCATAACTTACATGGGGTTGACCAAACTTGAAGAAACATGTTTATTTCTGCTGAAAAAACACGTTTTGACCCTTTCTGCACACTGGGGTTAAGAGCTGAGTGTGTGGGCTCTTCTGAGCCTTGCTGTTACATGGGGATTCAGTTGTCTGAAAAAACGCGTTTATTTCGGGCTGAAAAACACGTTTTGAAAAGTGTGCCGTTACTGCCCCATAACTTACATGGGGTTGACCAAACTTGAAGAAACATGTTTATTTCTGCTGAAAAACAAGTTTTGACCCTTTCTGCACACTGGGGTTAAGAGCTGAGTGTGTGGGCTCTTCTGAGCCTTGCTGTTACATGGGATTCAGTTGTCTGAAAAAAGCGTTTATTTCGGGCTGAAAAACACGTTTTGAAAAGTGTGCCGTTACTGCCCCATAACTTACA